>NW_015549974.1:361348-378698 GCF_001515605.1 Sinocyclocheilus anshuiensis
TGGCAGCACTGAAACACTGTCTAAGCTGTTCGCCAATCACAACGCACTGGGACAGCTAACCAATCACAACGCATTTTGTTGTTCAGAAGGCGGACCTTTATCAAAGCCGGAACTAATCGAGCCGTTTGTGCCAGCCTGGGGAGAAAGGTATTTTAATAATGTAAATTATGTGAAAAATAATGCGTTTTTCGAACCACCAAGCATGAGAGCATGTTCTAGTACACCCCCAAAACAAAATCAAGACTTTGTAAAAGAGCATAATAGGACCCCTTTAAGTCTTTTGCTTCCTAAATCCCTCATTAGTCTCACATGTGTCTTTTCAACAGTGTCTCAAACTGTGCTCAGATTTACAAATATACTAAAATCTGCTGTATGCTTTATATACCTACTATATGTGGACAATTTTTATGGCCATTTTTTTCTAAATAATTTTAAAGGAAACATTTGAGGCAAAAGGTATATATATACAGTATATATATACTCTGAAAAGAAATGTATACTTTGTTTTCGGCATGGATGCACTGTATTGATCAAAGTTTTACATTTATAATATTACAAAAGATTTTAATCTGAAATAAATGCTGTTATTTTTCTACTAAAAGAAACATTGGTAACATTGTTTGTGTTTCTTAAGTACACAGTCAGCATTTTAGAATAATTTCTGAAGGATCATGTGACACTGAAGACTGAAAATCACAGGGAAAAATATGTTTTAAAATATATTCAAATAGAAAACTATTTAAACTATTACATTAAAATAAATTGTAGTAATATTTTAAAAAATATGACTGTTTTTACTGTATTTTTGATTAAATAAATGCAACTTCGATAAGACTTCTTTCAAAAACAAAATAAAAAACACCCCCATTTTTTTGCACGCTAGTGTATATGCTACAGTTCTACACAATTAATCGTGGTTCACGTTTCTCCTTTATATACATGTTCCCCCCACTGACGAAGGCCCTATTTGAAAGTGGTATTCTTGCCATTATTCTTGTCAATTTATATTTCTAGAAAAGAAAATCACCTTAATCTGTCTTGAATATGTTTGAGAAAATAGCTGTTTTCTCTTCATCCTGGTTTATCAGTTCAGTCAGCACAAGCAGGCCTCAGTGGTCCTGACATAATTTCAAAATTGATTTCCATAAAAAAAAAAAATGTACTTTTTCTTCTCATTGGGGAATAATCTCGTTCAGATAGAGGCAAAACTTTGCAAGCTTCTTCCGAACGCCCTTTATGAGAGAGAACACACCAGGCTCTGATCCGTCTGCACCTTGAATGCACGAGTAACACGTTTAATTGATATGTGGTAATGGTGTCAAAGCACCAGAGGGCACATACACACACACAAACTCACACACTTACAGTGTTAGCATAGGGAGCAAATGCCATTTACACTAAGCGAAGGCTGAATTCTCTGAGAGTCACAACATCTTGACATAGCCCCAGCGGTGACACACTGCTGATCAGAAGGTTTTGTATCCCAGGGGTATGCTGTTCATTTACACTCTGCTACTTTGGTGTGGATTTCAGAGTGGAACTTCAAGCTGCTACTAAACTTAACTTTTGTTCATTAGTTAAAGTCAGCTCTTTTCATTTTTAATGTCTTCTGTACTTTTCCACAGACTGCTATTTGGGAACGTGAAATTTAAGCTTTAATGAGTACAGTTAATTAATGACACAATAAAATGAGGTGGTATTTCTTTTCCTGTGTTTTTTTCCCCTTCTTCTTCTTCTGGTACTTCTACTGAAATCAAAATATTGGAAATGTTACCTTTATTTTTCTAAATAAAGGTTTAATTACATGTAATTTAAAAACAAATGTATCAAAAAAAGTCACATATTTAAAATACATTTATTTAATAATAAATATAGTTCAAATCTATTAACATGTTTACTGACATCGTTCGAAACTTACTGATATAAAAATTATAATTAAACTTTATTCAGAGTACTACTTGTGCACAATGCCCATTTCTTAATATTAAGCCTAAAATGTGTTTTAATGTCACTGTTGATGAGGATTGTATGATCTTTGAATAATATCAGTCTCTAAATGCAAGATATTTAAAGTGTACCTGAAATATACTTGCAATAGTTACACTTCAGCACAATCAAATATACTTCAGTATATCTTTAGTTGGACTTCAGCACTACTTCCGCACAGTTAAAGAGCATCAAGTACAAAATTACTTGTTCCAATTTAGCAGACTTTAAGTATACCAGTTTAGTATAAAAAAAGGGGGGAAAGGGTTCTGCAGAAGAAATAAAGTGTGGGTAAACTATACCTTTAAATTCTGAATTTTAATAACATTAATAGGTTATTGACAGAATGAGAGGATGTGAGTTTGATTTCTAAATTGCCATCATCATCATCTGAATATTGGAAAGATGCAATCAGTAAGGTGTGAAAATGTCACCTTCCCATGCCATTTCTGCACAGGCTCGGGTAGGTGAAAGCATGGCAATCATAAAGACCAGATGTCAGGTATTATTATCTTTAAATGTGGTGCATGTGCATTAAGAGGTGACTAACCTGATAATGAAAGTCTAAGGGTGCCTCTGGTGAGCCTTGCATGTGAGACAAAGAACCAAAAGCATTTAAACATAATCACAACTTGTTAAAACTTGTTTGAAATGGAGAGAAAGCCCCACAGCCAAAAGCTCATGCTGATATTTGTATTATGCAAATGAATATTTCATCTGCCTCAACTGGGAATCTGAATCGTGCGAATGCAACATGATAAAACCAAGAGATACTGTATTGGGACTTTTCTACATCCAAACGGAGTATTGTGTGAATAGTTTCTCATAACATAATTCCCCCAATTTAGCAACCATTGTGTGCTCTTTTTAGCATCCATCTTTTAGAAATACATATAATGTAAGTGGCCAGATCCTATTTGGCCAAGAGTTTGATGTCCCATCTGGAGCAGGACAGAAAGAGATGCTTAGGGACGTGCCTCGCAAGTACTCGAAAAACGAGGGGAATATAAGGGGTAAAGTAAAGCATTATCTCAATAATGCTCTGTTTTCAGAGGGTCACTGTTAAAAGCACTAAATTGAGGGACAAGCAAAAAGCTTTGGTTTAGTACTTTGCCTCGCACCTGAAATGGGACAGGAGAAAGAGCTCTCTTGCAGCATTAAACCATTATATGTTTTCCGTCTTCTCTTTTTAGACACGATTTGAAAAAAAAAATATGTGCAGATGGAAGGCATCGGGACCAATGTTTTCTTTCAAAATCCCCAAAATCCTTGCATCAACAAGCTGCGCTTTGCACCTTATTGTAATATTCCTTTGTATGGTATTTTATGTAAAGCGCCAACATTTACATCAGTATATTTGCTTTTATAGGGTTTCAAAAATCCTGTAAATGTTGTTCTTGTCAGAACAGATTCCATCAGTCCTTCGCAGCCGCTTTGCTCTGAAACTATCGAGCGGCCTTAATTTCAACAGCCAAGCGTAAATCAAAGAGCCCTGGGTAATGTTTCAAAGAGAACTCCCACAGAATGGTCATTTACGGGCCTATAGCTTATGTTTGTCTGGTTAAGACACATGCCCAGAGGCAGGTTACCTTCCTTAACAGTGGTGTTGTCTTGAACGTCAAGAGGAGCCCTCTGTACCCACAATTCATTTCCCTCTCAATCACGCCACCCTGTTGGCAGCCTGGCAGAATTGGCCGGGACCTGAAAAGCCATCTCTGTGTGAATGGACATCTATTTTCACTTCTCAGTGGGACTGCCAATTCACCTGGGCACGTTTCCATGCTGCTGTCTTCAAAGGACGCAGGCCTCATCCTGAAACACATCAAGTAAGACTTCATTTCAGTAAAGATTAGGAGGTCTACCACAATGTTTCGACATCCTATAATTCTCATAAAAGTTAGTTACATGTGTGTAAATACATCAACAAATTTTACTGACACCTCAGCCCAGACTGCGCTTTGATGGCTTTTCTGTATTCGTTTTCAAGCTGTGAAAAGTGAATGAAGGCTATTAGTTAGTGACATTTAGAATTGCTGTACTGCCTGGCAGTGCATTTGAGCACCGTGAATGGACACAGCTTACACATACAGCCACATCCTATATACACTACATCCTAACCAGTCAACGGTATCCGGCTACAAGCAATTTGTTTTTCCATACTGTTTAATGTACAGTTATACAGAGCACAGTTTTGGACCAATGGGATTTTACGGTGTGTGGAGCTACTGATCCCATAGCGCAATGCTGCTGAAATAGAAATCAACTGGCTCATTAGAATAAAAGCTCAAATTTAAATTGAAGAGCTTTTATCGCTTTTGCAGTTTATTGCATCATTTCATCTGGTTAGGACATGCCATTAAGTCCCATGTTGGTATTTACACTACTGTTTAAAAATTTGGGATAACATTTTTTATGTCCTCATGCTCACCAAGGATGCATTATATGTTAAAAAATACAGTAAAAACAGTACTATTGTGAAATATTACAACATTACAAGTGTTCGATACTTTAAAATGCTATTTATTCTTGAATTTATACTTACATTTTCAGCAGCTATTACTCCAGTTTTACATGATCCTTCAGAAATCATTTAGGAATTGCCACAGAACTGATAGAATTCATTAGTAGCCAAAGAATCAGTTCATTTAAGTTTTGCATAATTTTTGTGTCCTAATATCCACATGCAGTGGATCATTCTGCCCTTCTGTATTCTTAGTTTAAAATGAAACTTACATTCAATTTTACAAATGAAAGTCATGATCCACTTTGTCTCAATTTAGTAATTTACACTTTAGTTAATTTTGCCATATGAACCTCATGAATTCAACTCTGTGACTTAGCAAACAGAGAATGCGTGATATACATAATTATATGAGCAACATGGAACAATATCACTCTGGGTTTCTGACCACACGCGTAATTGTGCATTATATCTGTGCGTCACAGCAATTAGTGTTTCTCTGTTGCAAATCAAGACCTGAGGACCAGATGTGAATGGTGCCTTTGAGACATTTAATTTATTTTCTATCACTAATGTCTGTAATTGAATACAATGCTAAGAATGTTAGCTGTGCGGATCAGACGGCTGTGTAATTCAAGCCACCTGGGCTCCCAGGACAGAGAAAGTGAGGGATATTGTTGTTGCACTTGACCTTCTATGGCTTTTTGAAGGGGCCTTTGGGCTATGATTCTTGGAATAATAGTTAAGATCAGGATACAGATACATGTCACTTTTCCAATCATCCACACGCTGAGGGCTGGGTTTACGGAACGTCCTCGTGTATCAATGACTCTTGACACCTTTCATATTGTATTGAACGGATTCAATTGAGTAAAATCTCAAATTAATGTGTTATCATCAAAAAAATGAATAAATCTAATAATGGATAATGCAAACAGAAATATCTCTCTGAATGAGACTGTAATGGTTTTTCATGTCAGGTTGGAGGACCCAGGGGAAACACTTTAGACTAAAGCTATTGGCTTAATATAGATAGCCATTAGGCTTTTTTCAGGGGATTTCCAGTGCTTGGCCAGTCTCTCCAGCTAATGGACGTTCAGGAAAATTGTGGCCAAAAGGTTAATAAGAGAATGCCATTTCTGTTTACCAAACTTATGTCCTTTGGGACTCCTGACAAAAAATAATTTAGAAAAAGTCAAGACACTCAGACACACTCACATAAAAAAACTTTATTAGTAGTTTCTCCCTTTTCTTTGTTGTTGTTTTTTCTATTTCCTTTTTTTAAATTAAATTCAGCAATACTGACCAGGAAAAGAATGTTAATACTTGATTACACACAAATAAAATTGTGATTCACTGATTCGTGAGACAGGGGACAAAACATGTGCCACATATTCCTGCCATTAGTTTTTAAAACAACATTTTAATTTCCATGAAATTAATCTAAGATGATCACTAGAAAGATCCTAACACAAATTTAACACCATTTTGTTTGACTGAAAATAATTATTTTACATTATCACTCACTACCCCACCACCATTAAGACCATAAAATACATATTTCTTGTTAGATTCAATTATTACTTTGTCATCACAGATGTTCATTAAAAAAAACAACCAAACAAAAAACTTTTACAAGGTTTCAGTTGTGCCCTTACTATTTGTCAACACCACCAAAATATCATATCATACACAATTTTATATATTAATTTACTTATTATTTTATATTTTATCAATTGTTTGCCCCATGTCTCAAGAATCAGTAAACTAAATGTGCCTTTCATGCATTTTCAGATTTAAATAAAAAACAAATACAATTTATTATTGAATTTTCCCTTAAACATTTGTGACCCTGGACCACAAAACCAGTGTCACAGTCTTCAGCGGGTGTGCCCAGGAGGGCCACCAGATGACTGTGTTCGGTGAGCACATGGCTTGTGTTGTCTGTTGCCATGTGCTCTCTCCTGTCTATTGTCTTGCCCCTCCCATCTTGTTACCTCGTTATTGTTTAAGTTGCTCCACCTGTGTCTCCCTCGTTAGCCTCCTCGTTTGGTTCCTATTTATTCTCCTGGTGTCATCCTGTGCTGATCCGTCATTTCTCATTGTGTGTGTTTCGTGTCTGCATGTGGTGCCGCTTGCCTGTCTGTTTTTCCCCCTCGGGGTGGTTTGAGTTTGTTTTTGTTTCATTTTTATGACTAAAATAAATAACCATTTCTCCTGCAATTGAGTCCTCGCTTCATCTCCCCGCACGCACTGTGACAACCAGTCTTAAGTCACTGTGGTGTATTTGTAGCAATAGCCAAAAATACATTGTATGGGTCAAAATTATTGATTTTTCTTTTATGCCAAAAAATCATTAGGATATTAAGTAAAGATCATGTTCCATGAAGATATTTTGTACATTTCCTGCTGTAAATATATTAAAACTTAATTTTTGATTAGTAATATGCATTGCTAAGAACTTCATTTGGACAACTTTAAAGGTGATTTTCTCAATATTTTTATTTTTTTGCACCCTCATATTCCAGATTTTCAAATAGTTGTATGTCGGTATTGTCCTATCCTAACAAACCATACATCTATGGAAAGCTTATTTATTCAGCTTTCAGATGATGTATAAATCTCAATTTCGAAAAATTGACTCTTATGACTGGTTTTGTGGTCCAGGGTCACATTTGTTATATTCAAATTTCTAGTATTATACGCCTGTATAACCAAACGGTCACTTACCTATAAATAAGAAAATGCAGCCCGTTTTGTTGTTATAAACAGCAAAGGTCATCAGTAGGTCATTATATACTCATCTTAAAGTTGTACAACACTTTAAGAGCCAAGAAATAAGCATGGCCAACATGATTACTGTTGTGGTGTCCCTGCATAAAACTCTGATAAATGCAAGCAAGTGAGAGAATTACTGTGAATTAGTTTGTCGCTTTGACCAGCCCAGAACGTCAAGTCTTGGCTGGATTTTGAAAAGGCATTTTTCCTGCCAATTAGCCTCTATGCTCTGTGCTCCTGGCATCTCTCAAATCCTGCGCAACCTGTTGATATATGGCTGGCAATTTGTCACAATCTGCCACAGCAGTGATATACAGAAAGTCCCTGGTGTGGCCTCCCAGAATGCCCCGCTGCAAAAACTCATGTCCGTGGGAACAACAAATGGGAAGGAACGCGACGCCACTTCCCACAGGCAAAAGACAGCTGTAATCCTGTAACCCTTCCCTAGACGGGCGGCATACACACACAAACACACACGGGGGGACAGTCATTCTTAAGCACTTGGGATCAGGCATTGAAATATTGGGTACAAAGTGGGTACAGAAATGGAAAAAAAAGAAAAATGAACAGCATGCAAGTACCCAAAGGATGCAGATATTTTCTGCAAAACATCCTTAAATGCACAAACATATACAATACATTCACACACAAACATGTGACGTCTTCCCACTCGATTTCTGATAGCACGGGAAAATTTATGGCACTTCCGTTTCAGTGTCCTAGATTGGCTCCGCACATTCATCACCCGAGCCCTCAGAAGGAAAAGCTGTGGCCACCGGCTGTCATTCAGCTCCGCTCCCACAGCGCCACAGTAGCACTGATAAAACAAACAGCACTGGACTAGCAAAACCCACTCGTTAGACCCCTCTCTTCTCTCTCTCTCTCCCACTCTGTTCTCTAAGGGGGTGTAATCCTGAGGACTGGGTTACGGGCTTAAGGAGAAGGGTTGAGCGCTGTATGAGCTCACTAGCCTCAGAGGAGCAGATCTAAGGCCAAAAGTGTAGAGAGGAAGTTGCTGGAACATTAATCTCATTAATTTAAGCATAGTCATCGTTTTTCCTCTGCTGACTGCCTGTTCTCTTATACCACGAGAAACACACATATAAGCTTACCTGCCACCATATGCACATATAAAACTGGCATTCAAGACAAAAAAAAGATGCCAATACCATATGCATGAGAGTCTTGAATGTCATTCTAAACCTGAATGACTTTCACTGTTCTCTAGAACACAAAACAAGATGTCAAAAAATAAACTGACACGCTATTTAGTTAATACATTACCATTAAAAAGTTTCGGGTCAATAATATTTGATTTATACTTTTTTCTTTTCCTTCTTTAATTTTGAGGAATTCATGTTTTTAATTAGTAAGGACACATTTAATTAATCAAAAGTGACATGAAAGACAAACATTTTAATTTCCAATAAATTATGTTTTTTTAACTCTAATTATCAGATAATATTAAAACAAATGTACCACAT
Organism: Sinocyclocheilus anshuiensis; assembly: GCF_001515605.1. Taxonomy (NCBI): domain Eukaryota; kingdom Metazoa; phylum Chordata; class Actinopteri; order Cypriniformes; family Cyprinidae; genus Sinocyclocheilus; species Sinocyclocheilus anshuiensis. The sequence continues at coordinate 370,058 of NW_015549974.1, forward strand.
TTTCACAGAAATATATATTAAGCAGCACAATGCTTTTAAAACTTGATAATAAGAAATGTTTCTTGAGCTCCAAATAAGCATATTAAATGATTTCTGAGTAATCATGTGTTAATATCATATTAAAATAGAAAACTGATATTTTAAATTGTGATAGTACTTAATAATTGTACTGTTTTGCTACATTTTTGATCAAATAAATAAGTACAAGAGATTTACCAGGCTGGCCCCAAGCTTTGAATAAGTATAAGAAAAATAATGATACAATATTATTACTATAAATAACATATATAATATTATCAAATTTGAATCATAATTGAATGTTTTACGGTTTAAAAAAAAACACTAAAGCTCTCTAGATTAATATGTAGAATTAAAGCAGTATATTTTAATGGTGAGCAGAGGAAATAATTTTCAATTAATATCTTATAAGCTATGAGTTCAAACAATTTGGAATACAGCGTATTAGGCATATGTAGCACTTCTATTAAACTTTTATGCTACTTTTTGTCATTTTTTACCTTGACAGTTTCCCTTCACTTTTATTATATGGAAACATCACAGAGCCAGTACATTCTGCAACATTTCCTGTTTGGTGTTTCACAGAAGAAAAAAAGTCAAACAGGTTTAGAATGACATGAGAGTGAGTAAATGATGAGAACTTTTCTGGGCGAACTATACCTTTAAAACAGGTCAACTAACCACCAGATGAGGCCATAAAAATAGTCCCACTCAGATAGCTTTTTCCCTGTCCAAATCACAGATGGTACCTGAACTAAATGCATAATCACTTTCCTGACTCTGGCACAAAATAAAACCGCATCAGCCCTACGAGTGCGCTCAGGTCATTCAGAACTGCGACTCCTGCAGACGACCCGACTGATCAAAGGACACGGAGGAGCGCTGCTCTCGGCCGAACGCTCCTGGTTAAGATTGCCAAGGTACAGAGCTGCCCTCATGCAACCCGCTGTGAGTTAGTCACGCCTGGGAGAGGTGAAGAGACCCCTCACTGTGAGCAAGGTATTGGTAATGAGTGGTGGGGAGAGAGGGGTTCAGAGCGGGGAACAGCTCAGAGAGCAAAAGTCAGAGAAAGGCAATTAAGTGAGTATCACAGATACTGAGAGAGACTCCAAGGTGCTGAACCCTGGGTGGTAAAGATCAAGTGCTAGCAGGAAGTCATTTTGTGGTTGTAGTTGTATGACGAAGGGCAAGCGGAGCTGCGGTGGGAGCTCATTATCTGACAGTGTATGATGACTAGCTGGGAGGACAAAGTGAGCATGTGCTTTTGAATGCAGTTTTGAGTAAGAACACTTGTTAGACATCTGCAACTTCAGGCATCTGCAAGAGTGCATTTGCCTTTCTCAAATACCGCTACTGGAAGAAACAACAAGCTTCAATACTTGAACCTATAGATTTTAACAGGGAGGAAAACTGCTTAACAAGTGTTCTATAAAAGTAATAGCAAGTAATTTACTAATTTGGTCAGTTAGTTAGTTTGTCAGTTTTTTCCTCCACTAACAAAAATAGGTCCAAAAGCTATGTTTATTACATGGAAATGGATATAAAGTGGAACAGACTTACAAAGAATGTACCCTGGAATTTAACATACACTAGCATTCGAAAGTGTGGGGGTGGTAAGAAGTTTCTTATACTTTCCAAGACTGCATGTATTTGTTTACAAATACACTAAAAACGGTCATTTTATGAAATGTTACATTTTAAAACAGCTATTTTCTATTTTTATATATTTTAAAATATAATTTATTCCTGTGATGGTAAAGCTGAATTTTCAGCAGCCATTATTCCAGTCTTCATTTTCACATGATCCTTCAGAAATAATTTTAATATGCTGATTTGGTGCTAAAGAAACATGTTTTATTATCTTAACACAGTCCTCAAATAATCAATTCGTTTTTAATATTAAAGTAAACACTTCTTCTTGACCACACCTATTTCAGATCATTCTTAATTTGCTTAGCAACAGTCCTTCACATGATTCAGATACTAGCTTTGTTCCAAAACCTAGTGAGCTGCCTCATTGCCTACATAGGCAGCATTCTACTTGTCAATGAACTCATTAAGAAATTAGAAACACTCTACAATTCTGGACAACACACAAATATTCTTGACATGCAATAAAGTTTCCAATTAGCATGTCAAAGCACACATTAAATATTTGGTAAGATAATATGTTTTTAATTACACTACTGTTCAAAAGTTTGGGGTCAGTAAGATTTTTTTCATGTTTCGAAAAAAAGTCTCATGCTCACCATCAATTTGATCAAAAATACAGTAAAACAACTAAAATAATTGTTTTCTCTTTTACTATATTTTAAAAACGTATTTTAATCCTAGGATGGTAAAGCTGAATTTTCAGCAGCCATTACTCTAGTCTTCATTTTCACATGATCCTTCAGAAATAATTTTAATATGCTGATTTGGTGCTCAAGAAACATGTTTTATTATTATTATTATTATTATTATTATTATTATTATTATTATCATCAATGCTGAACAGTTGTTTTCATTCGCATTTTTTGTGGAAACTGATACATATTTTTTCAAGATTTTTTGATGAATAGTAAGTTCAAAAGAACAGCATTTATTTTATTTATAATAATAAACTGCACACACTTATAGACAATATAAAGAGGGCAAAAGCAAGTGAATGAGACCCAAAAGGGAAGATTAAAAAAGGAACTAATAACATTAAAAAATCAATCAATCATCTCTACTCTTACTCTCAAAATCATCTGTTCCACTAAGTGATGATTTTATGGACCATGGAATGTTAGAAAAATGAAAAACGTTCATCTTTTAAATGGCCAAATAAGAAGCAGATGTCTTTCTAAAGCTGCTCCTTGTCTCTTACCAGGTAAATTCTCTGTCCGCTCATCCATCTCAGCCACTTTAGTTTGCTAATAGCATTTAGCTCATCAGAAACAGGGACAAGAGCCAAAATTCCTGAAAGCAAAAAACTCAAAACAAAAAAAACTCCTAATAGATGAATAGCAATGGCGGCCCATTTGGGAATTTTGGCTACGGCAATTGCAAGAAGCCTCTGCAAGATCTGCGCCACCTAGACATAGACATTAAAACTTGTAGCTCTCACGCTGCAGAGCTGTAGCATGTCCATAGATGAATAGCAATGGCGGCCCATTTGGGAATTTTGGCTACGGCAATTGCAAGAAGCCTCTGCGAGATCTGCGCCACCTAGACATAGACATTAAAACTTGTAGCTCTCACGCTGCAGAGCTGTAGCATGTCAAAGGGAGACTGTGTGCGGCTAGGTGACTCAGATTCTGAGGTGGGTGGTATGAGATCAGGGACGTGGGTGGATGAATAGGCTGTCATCTCTGAAAAACATTCCTATGAGAATATAAGCCTCATAAGCAGCTCAAAACATCTCAGCTCAATCCATTGACATGTTTGTAACAGGTTTTCGCAAATTAACGCTATTAGCTGCTTCGGAACAGCACAAATTACTACAGTCGAGGGGGCAGCAAAGGTAAAAATTCAAAGGCCTGTTCACTAAAAAATTGTTGATGTGCTTGTAAAATCCCCGTACTTGATATGCGTTTGGATCATCACGGTAGAGTATTATGAGGTTAAGAACACCTGCACTTACAAGACGAATCTCATTCTGGCGTAACGCAAACCCACACATCCTATGCGTGAACACACACACACACACAGTCTCAATTAGTTGCATTCAGATAACAGAAGTATAAACTCTTGGCTAACCTTTGCGATAAATGGACCACATTTTTGACGATAAAATGATGACGGACAGCTGGGGTCCTTTGTGTAATGTGAGGATGCAGAAAAACGTGCCCTACTGGTGCATTCATTTCACTGTCATGTCAGCAATTGAAATACTCTCTGACAGACTGAAGTGACTAAGTAACATGGCGTGTGTGAGGGAATATATCAGGCTAATCTTTGAATGTGGTTATAATTGGATAATTTGGCTGTCCTGAAAATAAATGAGTGATTCACCATGTTCGGCAAGACTGTCTTAAGGCTATGCGATGATTTTTTCACTCTGATGATAAGGTCTTCGCATGAATCCACTTGACATTTCTAATCTCAACTGGGTAAAGGCCAATGATAGTCTGGATGTAATCATAACTCATATCAGCACATGTTCCCACTGAAGTTCCCACTGAACTGAACACTCAAATCCCAAGACATTGTTTGTCAGAAGAGCATTTCTTAGGATGGATGTGCCACTAATTTCATCGAAAAATGTTTACTAGTGCATTATTGTGTATCAAGGTTTAGTTTTTGTATATACAATGGTCCACTCCATAAGGTCCCCTCAACACGCTTTATTCTGTTCTTGAGAGACTGAACAGCGAAACTGCTAACAGGCTCTTCAATGCCTTTGAGAGGTCATTATACTCTACAAAATGACTACAAGATGCCATGTGTAGGAAACTACCGTATAAGCATGTGTTGCTCTTGTCAGTGTCCCAGTACATGTGCAGGAAATTACTGGTGTACATGCATCCATGTTGCCATTCCTTTGTGAATACACATCTCAGAGGCAGTGTTGTGACCTTTTCAACTCGTGAGCATTTACATGGGAAAATGCCAGTCCTCTGAGCAACGATGAATGTGCTACCTCACAGAGTGACCTCCTGACTCTTCACTGCTTCAGAAAAAAGGGAAGAAAAGGCAAACATTTTAGGTCGCAGGAAAAATGCCCACTCTGCGTTGCTAATATGTGCAAAAATAAACAGCGGAATATTTGGGCCGGATATGACTTTCGGACATGCTTCTGTGCCACAGGTCCAACATAAAAATAATAATAATAATTAAGCAGTAATCAGTGTCAAACAGTAGTTCATGAAATAGTCTGTAACTTAAATTCTGTACTTTTACTCTTTTGAATTTTGGACGAACTGTAGCAATTTCTCAGCAAACCTCAGAAAACATTAAAACGCGTAGCAGTTCTCTGTTTTTCTCTCTAATTCTATAAAGTTAATTCTATAAATGTAATGTGGGGTTTTGTGTTTGGGTTTTGTTTCATGCTCATGTTTTCATGTCTTTTATTTTGTAGTTTAGTCATGCTCCCTCTTTGTGTCATGCTTCCCTTGCCCTCATGTATTCATGCCATTGGAATCATGCCAGTTAAGTCAAAGTTTACTGATGTCATGTCTACAAATTCAAAGCCTGATCACGTCATGTCTGCCAAGCCAGAGTCTGATAACATCATGTCTGCTACCCCAGGGCCTGCTCACGTCACGTCTGCCAACCAGTTCCGCCTCCACTCCACCACCCTCCTGGACTTTTCTGGATTTTGTTTGGGCATCTGGAGCTGCCCTTAGGGGGGGGGATATGTAATGTGGGGTTTTATGTTTGGGTTTTGTTTCATGTTCATGTTTTCATGTCTTTTTATTTTGTAGTTTAGTCTTGCTCCCTGTTTGTGTCATGCTTCCCTTGTCCTCATGTATTCATGCCATTGGTTCTCTTGTTCATTGTGTACTTATACATTTTTGAAACAATATCTTTATTGTTATCATCCTTGGTGTGAACAGGCCTTTTAGTCTCAATTCGAGATCATGAATATGTGAGCATTCAATTTGTATATCTCTGTCTGTAACAGTATCATTTTAGATAATAATAATAATAATAATACCACCAAATATTTGTTTTTCCTCTAAGATCTACACCTAAAGGAGACATTTTAATAAATATGGGACCTAATGGGAGTATCTGTGATGAGATAATTTGTGAGAAATGTTTCAAGCTCTGATTGCTGTGAATCTATTTGGTAGACGATGTTATTGAAGGATGAGACCGCACAAGAAATGGCTTACAGAAATGGCTCAAGAATAGGGACTGTAACTGATTTAACATGCTAAGTTTACATAGAAGTCTTAAAAGCATGGTAGCATAAAAGCCTATTTAATTTAATTATAAGGGGGAAAAAAAGATATTAACGTATAATATGACCCATTTAATTGATCTAAGAGTTGGGTTATTTCACTCCACAGGAAGAAGGCCTGTGACATATCGACAAGCGCACTAGTTACAGTAACCGCTTTCAGACAGCACAGTGCAGCATATAACAACTGGTTGTTAATACAACTAAATTACCTAATTATTCAAGACATCATCCACACAGTAACTAGGCCAAGACTCTCTCTCGACTCTTCTATGGAGATAAAAGCTGTATGAACAAGTCCAGCCCATCTGTACTCCTACCCTGCTCTTAACTGCTCCCCGTCTGGCCACACTTAGCTGAACCCTGGCGGTTATCAACACATCTCTCAGGAGTTAAAAGGACGCCTGTGTTATTAGCAAAGAGCAAATTGAGATGTATGTATTATCTGCTGTGCCGCTGTCTCTGGGGGACCAGGGGTCTCAAAGAGGTGCGTGTCAAATCCCACCAGGCACACAATGAAGATTCTGTCCCGAGCCTGCAGGGAACAGGGAGAGGGAGAGACATTGGTGTCATCTCGGTATACGCCCCAGCCACTGAACCAGAGGGGTCCTGTCAAACCCCACCTGGAAGGAGCTTCTAGGAAGTGGCAGGGGAGAAACATGCTCTCTGCCACATGTGCATGTGGGACCGGTCTCCTAAGGAGCGCATGTACAGTAATCATCATCACTGCTGTCTTGAAAATGTGTAATCAGCTATTCAGGCTGGCTACAGTGGCTTTACAGTGTCTGTCTGACTTTGCTTGTGGTGAGCAGGAAAGAAGCCCGCAGGGGAGTTGCTGAATTTCGAAGCCAGAGAGAAAAGGAAATCAATGTGTATTGGGACTTTCTTTTTAATTATGATCTCTCACAAAAAGTTATTGTGGAAATACTATGGTTGAGTGATGCTATCACATTTCCATTGTCATGGAACTTTGATATGCAGCATGGTACTGAATGATTAACATATTCATGATGCATATTGTATATTACAAGTTACTTCAAATAAGTACTGGTTCCATTTACTCTTAATCATTTTTGTACCATTAACAGTTACAATCAGTTCTGTGGCTGGGATCATTTCGATAATTAACGCAAAACAACAGACCAGAAAAAAAAGTGGTTATAACATATTGCATTCGTTTCTACTGACAAAACTCACAATGTGTATTTTTTAACTACACACTGTCGTATGAATAACCAGTCAGTAACTACTCTGATTTAGGTCTCACAATCCTTAAGCACAAAATAATATGCAATGTGGTAAATGCAGGATTTACTATATGTTTTGGAACTTGGCAAATGTTTTAATAATCAGTCAAAATAGGGCTGCAGTAAAAACATATTAAATTTCCAAAATGGTTTTAATTTAAACAGTAAACTTCTGTTGTGCAGCACTTTATTTGACGTACTGTATATGTTTTATTGTAAAGGAATTTGTAGTATTTTCATTTAATTACAATTAATCAGCATTTCATATAACACATATTCCTTTAGCTCAAACTGTACAGTATGGAACTAGCAACATCAAGGTCATTGGTTTGATTCCCAGGGAATGAAGTAACTATTAAAATGCATAGCCTGAATGCAATGTAAGCTGCTTTGGGAAAAAAAAGTGTCTACCAAATGCACAAATGCAAATGTAAAATTCCCAACATTACCAGTCTGTCCCTAAACTACTACAAGGAAAATTATGATGGCATTCTCCTTCCAAGGGGTATAACCCACTTTGCATAGCACCATGCATCAAAAGCGGCAACATTTTAATCCTACAAATTCACCATCCATTTTGAAATCATAGCACTGAAGCACTGCCCTGTGTCGGGTCCAGTGGGACACAGCAACAGATGGACTTGGTGCGCAGGTATGCTTATGCGCAGAGCTGAAAAATCCCAAGAGATAATAAGACAACTAACTCCCGCTGTAACTGTTAGCTTAGTGTCCCCAATGAATGATGAAGCATCTTTCAGAGATCAGAGTGAAAGTGTAATATGATTTGGAAACATCGTTACATATGCAAGTTACAAAGAAACATAACTGGGGCTTAATTTGTGTCTGAACGAGTTGGATTCATATCCAGCACCTGTGGAATTAGATTTGCCACCTATTTTAGTTGATGTCCTACCTCATACACCTCAGAAATAAATGCTCTGACCTGCATATACAAGTTTGGGGGCGGTAAGATTTTTATTTTATTTTTTGTTGATATTTTAAAGGCTTTTCACCACAGCTGCATTTATTTTAACAAGAAAAAAGTAAAATAATAATAAAAAATAATAATTAAATTGTGAAATATTATTACAATATTAAATACATTTTTCCATTTTAATATAAATTCAAATGAACAGCATTTATTTAACATAGAAATCTTTTGTAACATTATAAATGCATTTTCAGTCACTTTTGCTTAATTTAATACATCATAGCTGAATAAAAGCATTGATTCCCTTTTGAATGGTAATATATTTTATTTTACGCAATATCAAATAAATAGTAGCAATACACTTTTTTGATAATCATATGTGTAGATTTATGTTCATCATACCATGGCATAACATCCAGACGCAAGATGTTTCACGTGTGTGTTTCCGTTTAGTTTCTGTTTGCCCCAATTTGGTCTAATTCCTGTTTCCTGTTCTCGTAATTAGTTAATCTTCATTCATTTAGATCACCTGTGTTGTGTTAATCATCTCGTTTGCTCCTTAGGTTTCCTTTC
>NW_015549974.1:379162-400766 GCF_001515605.1 Sinocyclocheilus anshuiensis
GGTCATTGTCTTGTTGGAAGGTAAACCTTCGGTCCAGTCTGAGGTCCTGAGCACTCTGGAGGTTTTCGTCCAGGATATCCCTGTACTTGGGATTTCCTCATCTATTCATCTTTCCCTCGATTGCAACCAGTCGTCCTGTTCCTGCAGCTGAAAAACACCCCCACAGCATGGTGCTGCCACCACCATGCTTCACTGTTGGGATTGTATTGGACAGGTGATGAGCAGTGCCTGTTTTTCTCCACACATACCGCTTAGAATTAATGCCAAAAAGTTCTATCTTGGTCTCATTAGACCAGAGAATCTTATTTCTCACCGTCTTGGAGTCCTTCAGGTGTTTTTTAGTAAACTCCATGCGGGCTTTCATGTGTTTTGCACTGAGGAGAGGCTTCCGTCGGGCCACTCTGCCCTAAAGCCCCGACTGGTGGGGGGCTGCAGTGATGGTTGACTTTCTACAATTTTCTCCCATCTCCCGACTGCATCTTTGGAGCTCAGCCACAGTGATCTTTGTGTTCTTCTTTACCTCTCTCACCAAGGTTCTTCTCCCCCGATAGCTCAGTTTGGTCGGACGGCCAGCTCTAGGAAGGGTTCTGGTCGTCCCAAACGTCTTCCATTTGAGGATTATGGAGGCCACTGTGCTCTTAGGAACCTTAAGTGCAGCAGAAATTTTTTTGTAACCTTGGCCAGATCTGTGCCTTGCCACAGTTCTGTCTCTGAGCTCTTCAGGCAGTTCCTTTGACCTCATGATTCTCATTTGCTCTGACATGCACTGTGAGCTGTAAGGTCTTATATAGACAGGTGTGTGGCTTTCCTAATCAAGTCCAATCAGTATAATCAAACACAGCTGGACTCAAATGAAGGTGTAGAACCATCTCAAGGATGATCAGAAGAAATGGACAGCACCTGAGTTAAATATATGAGTGTCACAGCAAAGGGTCTGAATACTTAGGACCATGTGATATTTCAGTTTTTCTTTTTTAATAAATCTGCAAAAATGTCAACAATTCTGTGTTTTTCTGTCAATATGGGGTGCTGTGTGTACATTAATGAGGAAAAAAAATTAACTTAAATGATTTTAGCAAATGGCTGCAATATAACAAAGAGTGAAAAATTTAAGGGGGCCTGAATACTTTCCGTACCCACTGTATATGTTTTATTGTAAAGGAATTTGTAGTATTTTCATTTAATTACAATTTACAAGATTGATTATATTATAAACATTTTAAGAATTTATTGATTAGCACAGTTTTTGATGATAAATTTGCATTAAATCATAAAACACAGAATCCAGAAAAAAAAAATGTATAAATATATTAATTAATAAAAATTACAACAAACCATTAACTAAATTGTTAATGTTTCATGAATTCAATTAATTAGACATGCTTTTAATTATTAAAACATAAAATATTAAATCAAAATCTAGAAAAAAAGAAAGGGGAAAAAAAGAGAATTTGGGGGGAAACATAAAAACAATTTCATAGGGCCCTATAATAACACATAAACATCAGTTCCTGATTCGAGGATTAAGGCGTGATGAAATGAATGACTTGCAGTTCAGCGAGTGATTTAGATAAACTCAGAAACTGTTTAAACTGATTCATAACTGTTTTTTAAATTCACTAAAAAGAACCAGTTCATAATAGAGATTAACTAGAGACTAACAGACTTCTCAGTTAACACTGTTTTTGATTCATTACAAAGAACCAGCTCATATAAGTCAACTGCTTGAGAATCAGACTTCATTGTTTTGCAATGAAAAGTACTGTAACACAAGGCACGGAAGAATGCACATACAAGAAGTGTAGATCGAACCGAACATCGTTGTGTTATTAAAATCCATTTTAATATAAATTCAAATGAACAGCATTTATTTAACATAGAAATCTTTTGTAACATTATAAATGCATTTTCAGTCACTTTTGCTTAATTTAATACATCATAGCTGAATAAAAGCATTGATTCCCTTTTGAATGGTAATATATTTTATTTTACGCAATATCAAATAAATAGTAGCAATACACTTTTTTGATAATCATATGTGTAGATTTATGTTCATCATACCATGGCATAACATCCAGACGCAAGATGTTTCACGTGTGTGTTTCCGTTTAGTTTCTGTTTGCCCCAATTTGGTCTAATTCCTGTTTCCTGTTCTCGTAATTAGTTAATCTTCATTCATTTAGATCACCTGTGTTGTGTTAATCATCTCGTTTGCTCCTTAGGTTTCCTTTCTTCATAAGCCCTCAGTTTCTGTTGATTTCTTTGTCTTGGATTAATGTTATTTTTCAATGATTTACGTGGTTGATGCTGATTAAAAAGACATCTTTACTCCTACTCATTCGTCATGCGCATTCTCTACAACCAGAACCAGCCCGCAGTCAAGCCCGCCGGCCGCTGGCCTCTCAGCGCTTTTGGACATGGCACTACCTCCCGAGTTCTCTGCCCCTATCCTCTCACCAGAGTTCGCTCCAAAAAACTCTCCTTCGTTTCCTGAGTCTCCGCTGGTCCCGTCCAGCCCTCCTTCATCCCCTGAGCCCTCTGTGTTAGCGAACTCCGCTCCTCCAGTGCCCGCTCCTCGAAAGCGCCCTCCAGTGTCCGTGCCTAGTAAGCGCCCTCAAGTGCCCGCTCCTCCAGAGCGCTCCCCAGGATTCCTAGATTTCCCCAAGAACATTTTATTGGGGGGGCATATACCCGTGGCCGAGCCAGCTAAGGCCACGGAGGATCCACCATGACCTCCTGAGTCCCCTGATCCGTCATGGCCTCCTGAGTCCCCTGATCCGCCATGGCCTCCTGAGCTCCCTGCTCCGCCATGGCTCCCTGAACTGTCTGCTCCGCCATGGCTTCCTGATCCGCCCTGGAGGCTCTCCTCGTCTCCGCCCTGCGCCCACCCCCCCCTCCCCGATGGTACTGTTACGGCGCGGGACGCGCCATCCAGGAGGGGGGCGATCTGTCAAGTGTGTGTGTTTCCGTTTAGTTTCTGTTTGCCCCAATTTGGTCTAATTCCTGTTTCCTGTTCTCGTAATTAGTTAATCTTCGTTCATTTAGATCACCTGTGTTGTGTTAATCATCTCGTTTGCTCCTTAGGTTTCCTGTCTTCATAAGCCCTCAGTTTCTGTCGATTTCTTTGTCTTGGATTAATGTTATTTTTCAATGATTTACGTGGTTGATGCTTATTAAAAAGACTCCTTTACTCCTACTCCTTCGTCGTGCGCATTCTCTACAACCACAACCCCGTGACAAGATGATTGTTGAGGTCTTTTTTTTTTTTTTTATTACAGAGGAGATAATCTTGCTTACAAAAAACTGTTTCCTTTACACAATCTACACAGCAAGCGAGAGTCACAAAACTACATCACTCCCACCATAATCAACAAACCTGTCTACACCAAGCATCCGCCATCTCACTATGTGCAGTGTAGACAGCTTTGAAGATTTTAAAGACAGTGAGATAATTGTTGATTTGTCGATTAGGTGTTAACCACACTCCCTCTTTTACATGTATGTCAGAATATAGTACGCCTGCTCTATAACGTAAGAAATGGCAAGTTCCCGCAACAGCTGCTGCGAGTCTGTGTCGGTATGACAGATTTTGGCACCTTAGCAGGAAACCGATGTATCCCTCGCTAAGGCAGATGGTCAGGAATCTCTTGTTCTAGCCGTACCGAAAAGCACTCGCAGCAGCTATAGAGATATCTGGCTTCAAGATGGGCTCTCTGACCTTCCGGTGGCACGCCGCCCACAGCCTGACACTCCCACTCAATGTGACTGGTAGATCTTGGCTGAAGCAGGCGCACAGATAATTGTGCCTAGTGTCCATGTGAGAGAAAGATGTTTTTAAGGACCCTGTCTCTCGCCATTTCCAAAGTGGCTGACAGAACAAGAGTAATATTCGCCGGAAATCTGGCACATTCTGAAGGCCTCTTTCTTTTGGTAAGAGAAAAGGCGAGACACTGTTTTTCTATGTCTGCAACAGTTGACAAAGGCTGCACTTTGCGATTCGTGGGGTCATGCTCTTGTTTCAGTTCTCAGCGGTATGAAAATAAAAATAAAAATTCTGCCATCATTTACTCAAAAAAATTACAAATAAAGTCATATAACATGAGAATGAAATAATGAAATAATTTTATTTTTCTGCTGAACTATACCTTTAAGTCCATTTTTAATTTTAAACAAGAATGGTATAATTTCATTTTTTATTTTTATATTTGAATAGACATCCATTGGTTGCATAGTGTTACCTGGGTTTCGTGAATCCTGGAAGTCTTTGTACGGAGGACAACAGCAGCATGTGCTTGCAGGTTAGTGGTCAGGGTGAACTCTGTCATTGCTGAGGGAGACACAAATAAAAGCCGACATTACGTCCACCCCAGGGTGCTCCGTGTCTCTCAGTCAGGGCTCAATCTCTCATCCTGCCCTTGGTTCCTCTTTCACACCCGTGTCTGTCATGAAAAACACATCACAATTAAGTTGCGATTATCTTACACAAGAGGATAAAACCTTGGCTGGCCTTCCCGAATTGCCGGTACAATCGCTGAATGAAGCTTGGGTACAAAAACACAGTCTTACCAAGTTACTTTCTAGATGGTTCACTTTTTCATAGCCATTCAGGCTGTAAATAGATACAAAATAGATCAAAATCTTGGGTAAAAAGAAAAAAATATATAATATATATGTAATTTCTCACATGGTAGCCACATGTGAGCACGCAAAGACTAGCAGTTTTGCTTGAATCTGTCTATCAATATTTTGAAGCAATTGTGCTCGACCTAAAGCGAAGCACTAGCCTAGAGGCAAAGGATAAATTAATTTTTGTTGCACTATACAGTCCTTAAAGCATGTAGAATTGTTCATCTCCATAAAATGCGAATACACCCAGCACATCCTCCTACTCACGAGCAGTTGGTAAATCCTTGAAGGCTTTGAGAGAATGAAGACCTTTCTCTTCGGGTTGGAGATGGAGTTTTATTGTGACTGACAAGACAGTGTTTGAATGCGAGGGTCTCCTTGGTAACTGCATGCTTCCTTTCAAAGCCTTGTTGCAAATATTTAATCACTTCAATCACCCAAATTAGCATGACAATTAAATCAACAATATAAACATTTCTTTCCCCTCCTTTACATGGCTGATTTGATCCTTGTGAAAGAGGAAGGGGTGGGATAAATTGCCAGTAAAGTAGAAAACAACAGTGACCATATGCCAACAGAAGGAAGATCTCTCCAACTTGAAGGAGCTTAAGTCAGCTAAATGCTGCCGAGAAAATAAGCCTATTCTTCAACTGCTTTTGATTTCTGTGTTTTAATTAAAAAATTAAAAAAGATGTGCGGTGGTGGTTTATATCTGCCCTCATTCAATAACATATTCTTTTATCTTTAATTTTCAAAAGGCTCTGAGAAGACAACAGTCAGTAGACATGCTGATATAACATATAGAAAATATTGCAAATGCCTAGTCACAGTGGTAAAGTTAAAATGTTAAGCCACTTACATTTTAGGCACAATACCAGTTCCAAACAAATCCAAAATGGAATCGAATGTTATGTATCTCCATGTAACACACAACTGTGGCCTTTTGTTATTTGAATCAGTGAATAAATTAGTGTTTTTGAACAAAATGGTTGAGTGAGTGATTCAATGACTTACTCATAAAGAGTCAGTTGTTCATTCCTGTAAAAACTTGAGTGAATTAATTCAATCACATATCGGCTAAATATCACCACTTACTGATGTATTGATGTAACGTACAGAATGAAAAAATCCCCATCACTAATGAACAGACTGATGAAAGTGCAAACACAGACAAGCGGAGTGACACAAACAATGAAAAGTCCCAATGTACTATATGTCACACTTGGCCAATCCAATTCAGGGACCAGAAATATTGAATGGCATGACTGAATCAACCTTACTACAAGAGGCCGACTGATTGATCGGTTTTGCTGATTAATCGGCACAGATAGGCGATAGCTGGAGATATCGGCTATCCGCAAAAATTCATATTGATAGTTTTTCCGGGTTGTGTCTGTTGCTGGAGTGGCTGAGAAAATTTGCTGTAATTATGCAGTAGGAGAGTGGCCTCTAGAGGCAGATAGAGCTGACAGAAATCTTGTCATGCCACAAAGCACCACTCATGTAGTTCAAGTATAATTCATATTTAATATTTTTATTCCATTTAAAAACTATGGCTCAGTACTGACTTTTTTGTAATAAAGTTAAGAACTATTTTAGTTTTCATTCAGTATCCATTTTAAAAAACTATCGGTTGATTAACTGGTTATTGGCCAGTGTTGTCAAACTTAGCTATCGGTATCTCTAAAATCCACTATCAGTCGACCTTTACTAACTACGCAAGGTTACACAAATCAAGGTCACTTCTAAGGGCCAGTTCAGGTAGAAATAGTTGCATAATTTCATTTTTCACAATGCACAATGCATTACAGACATACAAGCCACAAAATGATACAGTACATGGTCATGCATTCTCCAAATATAATGTGTCCCTGACCACCCTATTCAGCCAAGTGACCTATCATTTTATCTCTAGTCTTCCACCCCCTGGTGAAAAAGGCCTTGGTAATGTCAAAAAGCCTGCACTTGATGACCGTATGAATAAATGGCACATTTACTAATGTCCACCACTGAGACAGAGAGTGTAATCAGGCATAATTTTGTCTACCTGAAGGCCCGTACTCATCTGCTCTTATGTGTTTGAGTGTTTGCCGGATGCACAGAAATCAAGAAGTGGTTGACATTACAGCAGAAAGCAACGTTGTGAGATCTTTAAATAACAGATGCAACATTACAGTTTGTGGAATGCCTACTACTTTTTTTCCTGTGCGCTTTAAATCTAAAAATAAATAAAAAATCATAGAATAAATCATGAAAATTTTATCCAGTTATAAGTTAAGAAAAATAAGTAAGTAAATAAACAAATAAATAAATAAATGTTTACTTTTTGAATACATTAAAAATAGTTGATTTATTCCCTGGATTATGGTTCAGCAAAGAACTCGCATCTCGTTAAATGGTTCAGCAAAGCGCAGTGTCAGATAATGTCATTACAAGTCAGCCAGGAACCTGTGAAGATTCTAATTAAACAATCCCTCAGGTCACATTTCAATAGATAGCCTTGTGACAGCACTGAAGACAGCCACATACACACACACACACACACACTTTGGGTCTCCATGTTTTATGGGGACATTTCATAGACGTAACGGATTTTATACTGTACAAACTGTATTCTTTATCCCCTTACCCTCACCCTACCCCTAAATCTACCCCTCACAGAAAACTACTGGCATTTTTAGATTTTCAAAAAAAAAAAAAAAAATATGATTTATCAGCTGTTTTCCTCATGGGGACCAAATGGCCCCACAAGGACAAGGATTTTGGATATTGTCATACCTGAACCATGCTATTCACTATTTTGTATTTCTTTCTTTCATTATTTTGTGTGTGTGTGTGTTCAATTTCTTTGAATTGCCATTTATTAAATTCGTATTCCTGTTTCTCAGAAGCAGACTGTTGGATGTGGCCAATTTAAATCATTTTCTAACTCAGTGATTGGAAATGAGCCAGTTTTTCAATCCTTAATTTGTTAGGATTGTTAGGCTGCATTAATTAGGTCAACCGGAACTGGGAACACTTCCAATAACACACAA
Source organism: Sinocyclocheilus anshuiensis (assembly GCF_001515605.1). NCBI lineage: Eukaryota > Metazoa > Chordata > Actinopteri > Cypriniformes > Cyprinidae > Sinocyclocheilus > Sinocyclocheilus anshuiensis. The sequence goes on from NW_015549974.1 coordinate 386,824, forward strand.
TGTACGTGTTACATCGTAAGAAGAATGGCATCTATGCTAATATTAGTCGGTTTCTTTCTTATTCTGAGGTCCCCATATCCACACAGATCCAGTCCGTATCCAGATCAGATGTCGGATCAGTACCTAGAGATGACCTCTACAGCCCTGAATGTCAGCAGAGGCCATGTCAGCTAGATGAGCTGCAGAGACAGATCCCATTAAAAGACCTCGTTGGGCCATCGGGACAAGACCACAAGAACCAGACAAGTCCTCTGCTCAATCTGACCTGTGTTGCAGCCTAGAATTAAGCCATGCCATGCTGGTTTCCTTCTATGCTGCAACACAGGTCAGATTGAGCAGAGGACTCGTCTGGTTCTCGTGGTCTTGTGCCGATGGTTGTCGAGGTGACGAAGTCTTCACAAGGGATCTGTCTCTAGTTGATATGGTCTCTGCTGACATTCAGGGCTGTAGAGGTCGTCTTTAGGTGCTGATCCACATCTGGTCTAGATATGGACTAGATTCGTATGGCTACGGTGAGAGTCCTCTGCACAATCTAACTTTGCTGCAGCACGGATCAACCTGCTGGTTCATCTGGCCGGAGGAGAACTGGCCCCCCGACTGAGCCTGGTTTATCCCAAGGTTTTTTTCTCCATTCTGTTACCGATGGAGTTTTGGTTCCTTGCCGCTGTCGCCTCTGGCTTGTTTAGTTGGGGACACTTAATTTCCAGCGATATCATCGACTTGATTGAACAGATACTATATAAACTGAACTGAGCTGGACAATGGCATCACTGAGTTCAATGATGAACTGCATTTAACTGAAAATGTAGTGTTTACTATTTTCCTTTTGCACTGACACACTATTTTCCTATTTGATACTGTAAAGCTGCTTTGACACAATCTGTATTGATAAAAGTGCTATATAAATAAAGGTGACTTGACTTGACTAAATACATGTAGAAATGTACTGATATTAAACTTCTAAACAATAAAAACAAAAAGGAAAAAAGAACACCCACTAAAAACTAAAATTTTTAAAAAGATTATTAGGCATCACAATTTCGCTTAATATTGTATTTAACTGTTATTAAATTATTAGGGTTATTAAATGAAGAGTTTATTTGCAAAAGCAGATAACTCTGTTTTTTTTACATTTTCAAAAATCATGTTTTTTATTGTCATCATGTTTTTGTTGTGTTTTATTGTGTTAGTTAGCTGTATTTGTTAGTTATTTTTTTACCTAATCAAAATAACCCAACTGCAGTTTGATTGAGATTAATTGGAATGCACAATGAAAAATCATTTTTGAAAATTGTTAAAAATGGAGTTATCTGCTTTTGCAAATGAACTCTTCAAATATTAAGTTTACTTGAGCATTAGATGAAATCTCTAATAACCAATATGGTACTGTTATATTGTGCCCCACTATTTGAATGAAAAAACTAAGAATTAGGTAAATCATGTTGACACAAACTGAAATAATCCTGGCAAGGGCTTCATATTTTCAAATGTATTTGACTTTTCGCTCTTGTTTCTCACACTGATGGTATCTTCAATGGAAGAACATCAACATTCCCCATAGCAGCGCACACACACATATACACAACTGCAGCGAGGTTAACAAAGACATCTGTGACTCACCAATCGTGCGAACCGAGGGAGACACGTGCAGCCAGCTGAGGTTGAGAAGTGTGGGAAGGAAATCAAAAGAGGCCCTTCAAGAGGCCCACCGGCCAGTGGCAAGTGCACAAGCCTGCTGAATTATGAATTAGCTGCTGATATCCTGTGACTGAGGCAGAGAGTAAGCACTTCCTTTCAGGGCCAGAGAGGAGCTTGAATACTCGTGCATTATTCATGGCCCAAATGCGCTTGTTATAAGGACTCGATATTTGGAGTCAAGTGTAAGATTATCTTTCCACTGTATGAAAATATTGCAGCCTTTTGTAACATTAGAATTGAGCAATTGGCAATACAGAAGGACTCTGTATGGCAGGACACATCAGATGTACAGTATTTGTGTAGACTCTGTGCTTTATTTCTCTCTGTGAATTCCTGTTTGACTGCAGGGATTGGCAAGTGTGGTTTTAACAGGTTAGGTCTGGGGTTTACATTAGCCATACTGTAGAGAAATGTGCCTAAAGTTAACTCTCAGATGTCAAATTTCTAGGGGTCAAATTGCATGTTTGCTTTCTTAATACTTCCATGAATGTGGAAAACTACTCCCAGCACCTGTCTACTTAAGCTAAATAAATTCTCTCGACAAGGTTACTATATATTTACTCATTTTGAAACAGTTGTCAATTTACACATGCAGAAAAGAAGCCTGGGCCTCCCACAAGACTCACTTAAGTTAGGAGCCAAGTCGGCCCCAAGAAAACACAAAACCACATCTCCCCATCGCTTGCTTGATAACCGCTAATCCATGTGTTTCATACATTAGAAGCTTTTGCTTCAGTTTGTTCTGCTTCTTCGACTGCCAAGACCGCTTTTATTTTGCTCTCCGCATCCCATTGCTTTGAAATACAGGACATTATACTGAAGTCCAGGGATTTCTCTAATTGGCCTTAATTTGGCTTGTACGACTTGTGTGGAGTTGAAGACAGTATTCCTTTCAAATGTAGCCACATTGTTGGCTGTGTCTGAAACCCAGGCATTGCTGCCCAGTCAGTCACTTAATAATGATGTATGTCTATGAAGGTGCTATGATTTCAGACATTTCACTATAACATCATGTCTATATAAAACAAATTCAAATCAGCATGAGAGACAAATTAAATGTTTAGTGACTTAATGCATATTTCTGCATATAAATAGTCTAAATGAATAAATAAATAAAATGTATTTATTTCAACAGCTCCATCAGGAAGGGTAACCTTAAAGGGATAGTTCACCCAAAATAAGAATGATAATTCTTTCAATATTTCTTTCTTCTGTGGAATACAAAATAAAAAAGAAAGTCATGCAGGTTTGAAAAGACATGAGGGTGAGCTAAAATACATATTTAAGTATGAGACAAAATTAAGACTCTCCACACCTATCTGCCATGATATGAAATCAATTAGAGCATGCTTGCTAAAACCTTTCCTTCTATTTGTACATTTATTACACAATGCACATGTACTGGGGAGTCATAACTCACCATATCTTTGATTGAGTTTAAAGGGAATGTTCATCCAAAAATTAAGTGTGTCATTAATTACTCACCCTCATGTCATTTCAACCCAAACACTACAGAATACCTAAGACGTGTCACTCGTATAGTTATGAATGGGGAGAAATGCAATGCTCCATATGGCTGCTCTATCAAAGGAAGCCCCACCTTCTAAATAAAAGAGCCAATCGCTAATTGGTAAAGTCATCACATCACTGTATCTGCTGTTAGAAGTCCCGGTTGCTATAGAAACAGTCAGCTTTCTGAGATTTGCGCTTAGGACTGCGCATGCGCACTGGCTGGTCTAGCCTGAAAAATAAGCTTTTTAATGCTATTTGAGCAAAAGAAACAACATTTATGAGATGGCCGTTGTTAGATTTCATTGGTGATTTCAAATATGAAATTTAAGCTTAGCGAACAGTTTTGGAGAATTTGATGTTTCCCCATTCAAAGAGAAAGGAGCTGCATTTGAATGCCCTATATGTGTTTCAAAGATGGCCGCCGAGTGAAATGACTTGCCTTAAAGGGACTTTGTTCCAAACCTGGAAGACCTTTGTTCATCTTCGGAACACAAATTAAGATATCCGAGAGTTTTCTGACACTCCATAGACAGCAATGTAACTATCACGTTCAAGGCCCAGAAAGGTAGCAAGGACATCGTTAAAATAGTCCATTTGACATCAGTGGTTCAACCATAATTTTATGAAGCTATGATAATACTTTTTGGAGAATGGAGTAAACAATTCTGTCTATGGAGGGTCAGAAAGCTCTCAGATTTAATCAAAAATATCTTAATTTGTGTTACAAAGATGAATGAATGTCTTACGGGTTTGGAACGACATGAAGGTGAGTAATTAATGACAGAATTTTCATTTTTGGGTTAACCACTGTATCCCTTTAAGCTCAATGTGGGTCAGAAAGGCTCTACTTCAAGTTAATACAAATTAACCCGCAGAATATTAAAATGCAAGTCTAAATTAAACAAAAAAATAATAAATGAAATAGTCTCTTCACACAGCTATAAAAATAGGGATTTTTTAAAAATGTATATTTTGTAATATAATGCAAACACTTTCATACAAATACTTTTGAGGGCAACTGAACCGTATGTCCACATGTTATGTTACAGTTTGTTTGTGCCTGCGATATCAGTAGTTGTGTTAAAGATGGGGTCTACAGCTGGGCAGCGTAAGCAGAAAATGGTTACCAAGAGACATTATGTTCGCTGACACATTAGAAGAAAAGCAGTAAAAATGACTGACCACAATGACTAACCATGGGTGGCCACTGAATTGGTTGCCTGACTCAATACAACCTACATCTTTAATATCACTGCAAAGCCTGGAGACATCAAGCCTCTACTTACAGCACAATTATGAGTGCGCATGCTACATGATTAAGACTGATTTTTATTTTCTTAAGTAGAACAATGGCTTACTGTTCAACATTTCAACAGAATCACCATAGTGGGCTATAGTCCCTGGCCCTTCACACAGAAATAAAAATGGGGCTATATAAATATTGTTATTCCTAAAGAGAGTGTCAGGTTAAAGTCCACCACACACAATCCCCTCATTCAGCCTGAACCTATCAGTTTTATTTCATTACAGGGTGTTGTTATTGAGTGGTGAGGATCACTGCAGACTTATGCTTTGACTCGTATGGCTAGGCATGATTACACTGGATAACTTACCGCGAAGATAATGAATGTGAATATGTCAAAGTGGTTATTTGGCATTTAGCAGAGCTTTTTATCCAAAGCCAGTGGTTAGTCTCATTTTGTCAGCTTTTATTACATTTCTCATAATTTCAAACAGAATCCAGTGGTTACTGGTTTGTTTAATTTGTATCTCAGCACTGTTACATAATTGTGGTTATCATAGATGTTATTGATTTTTAGAAACAGAGTACAAAGTTGGGGGGAAATGACAAGTACTTTACATCAAAATATGCAAGATATTTATAATCAGTACAGACACAGAAAAAAATACATTTATAATCAGTACAGTCAGGACCATTCAAACCTACATTAAATTATATTTTTGAGCCGAATGGATTTTGACTTCCAACAATTACACAAACTAATAAAAAAAAAATAATAAAAATTTTTATATGTGTATTTCAGGATTTGAATCATGGACTCTTTGCACACTAAACAAAAATACAAAAATGGCCCAGTAGACTAATATAGCAAACTATGTATTAGGTAAACGTTTTTCTTTCGTCCTTTTTTTTTTTTTTTGGTCTAAAAGTGGGTCTAAAACTTGTGTTTCCTCAAAAAGATGGATGATAGAATGAATATTTTTTTGTTTAAAAGAATACATTAATTGAAAATAAGAATACAAATTTAAAAAGAAGAGTAAAATTAAAAAAAAAGAATATAATTTAAAAAAAGAATACAATTTAAAAAAAGAAGAATAAATTTGAAAAAAGAAGAATACATTTGAAAAAAGAAGAAGAAAATATAATGAATGAATGAATGAATAGGTGCAAGTGTCCTATATAAAACGTATGTAATATCTTGTTGAGATAACAACGATGACAGTGCTGTTGTATTGACATGAGTGATAGTACAACTGGGTAGTGCATAACTTCTAGTCCCATTTAACTCTTAGACCTCCAATTGCTCAGTAATCCCCCTTACAACTGCACAGTAAATGGTAGCATAGGCTCTTTCTATGGTTCAATGTCCAATTTTTCAAAATTAAGATGATCTTGGTCATAGAATGCAGTAATTATAGTCTGATGGCTGCAAATGCCCCACGATGAGCAGTTAAATAATAGCTAGACATACAGTAACCTTTGAAAAGAGATTATCTGGGTAAAATTCCTCACCATAACAGAGAGACAGGAAGATGTTATTGTAGGGCCGTGGAACAGCCAGAGACTCTTGAGAAAATGAGAACAGAAGGGAAAGGAGATTCTTTGACCAGTATTGTAAGTTAACAACTGTATGGCTTTCATTGTGTTATGATTCAATGCTGGTAGGATTACAAATAACTTGCAATTAGTGAAAATCAAGTATTAAATAAGGCCTATATGTTTAAATAAATAAATAAACTGGGAAAAGAAAGCAAAGATTACTAATTAAAAACATTTTATTACATTGATTTAGATTGTGTTTAATTAAAGCATAAAAGCCATTAGTTTTGCCAAGCAGCAGAAAGCCGAAACTGAGAAAGCTCTATTTTGAGAAAGCACATTACTATTGAACTGATTACTAAAGTCTAATTTATCACTAAATCTAAATACTACAATTAGTTAAAATAGTTTAGAGACATATTTGGTTTAAAGGTCAAGGAATCCAGAAGTCAGCAGTGTGCTGCCCCTAAATATAACTCCTGCTGGAACTATCCTGAAGGTTTCATAATTCGTAATGAATCCAAAAGCCTTTCACTCGAACACAGTTTATCCATTTACATTTATAACCATAGAGATGGACTTGTCATCCCTCACATTAAGAATGGGCCTGTGTCAAATGAATCCTCAGAATCAGTGCTTTTCACTTTATGGATCGCTTTTCGCAGTGGCTCCTCAATGATTTAACTGGGTGTCTTGCAGCTGGGATGGTGAAGGGAAAGCAATCTACATCTACCCACTTAATTTTAAGCAAAAAACATCAAATACACTGAAAAATTGGATAAATAAAATAAGGACTAGGAACGTGCATGGGAATGCAAACATGACATTTATGGCAGACCTTGTGGGAAGGAGACGTGAGTGACATCTCTCAAGAGATATAAGACAGCTTCACTTTGTTTTATTAAAAAAAAAAAATAATCTGCAGACTGTCATGAATTAATGAATCATAACCAGAGTAATTGTACTAAATATGCACTAAATATTAACTATCTTTAGCACTCAATATGATGGCGTAAATTCAAGTCCATTCCTGTAGTTTGTAGAATCTGTATTCACATTAACTAGACCAACCTGTGCTAGAAAGTCCTTTATCCTACGTTCTGATGTTCATTCATATTTATTTCATGCTTTAAGTAAATATGAAAAGGTGATCGGTTCATGTGCCACTTGAACTGAGGCAATACAGTGATCTGTCATGACACATTAAAGAGCCACAAAACGTATTTATTGTTTAAATTTCTTACAAAAAAATGACAACATTTGAAAGCTGAGGCCTTGTTTCATACCAGAAGTAAGCTACTCTGTCTTTTCTGTCGGCTCGTTGTCAGTTTCCTATTTGCTTCGCGATGTATTTTTTACTGAGTGAGAACATGATGTGCAGTGTGAGAGCGCCATGGCATGCAGGACATAGCAACAGTAACTAAGGGGGCAGGTTTTTGCGAAGGGTCAATTGGAAGTTTTTATTGCTGATTTGAAAGATGTAATTGGAATGTAATCTTGACTGAGATTTTTGAGGATTTCCCTTTGTTTTCCTCTTTTAAATGCAGTGACTGAATGAACGGAGTTGCCTTAAGTTGACTCAAATGCTGGAAATAACTCTCTGCCTATTTCACACAAATACTTAAAAATAAAATACTTGAATAATCTTTAATAGTGAGATTGAATGTTTTAAAAGCCAAAACTTAACACTTTGAACATCTATCTTGAAAGGCTTGAAGCGGGAAGTACTATAATAAAAGTATAAAGAAACCATCAGGCCGGAGATAGTCTACGTGTTGGATATAGGTACTCAAGAATGAAAATGCATGAAAGAAAATAATTTACGAAATCAAAGAATAACAAAACAGGAGCTTGATAAGACATCAGCATGGAAGAGGACAAAAATGCCACTGGCACACAAAAGCCTGGCATGTCCCATCAGAACAAAAGATCAAAATGACTTCAGCTCTAGCAAAATAAAGACTGCAACACAAGCAAGGGGTCCCCAGCGAAAGGTTTGCAATTATTGCACCTGGCCAAAATAAGCGGCAGACTTGAAAGTGCTTTAAGAGAGGACTGTAACTTTATTGTCTTCCTGCAGTTTTCTGATTCTTTGAACCCTGGTATGAAAACATTCATCTAAACCCCTAGCACTGACCCATACCTTATTAGTTTGTCTACCATCACTTTGAATTTAATCAGACATTCAACACAGATCTCACCTGAAGTCACCACTTATTGAATGTGACAATAGAGGAACATTAGCAGGCCTGCACAACACAGTCAGGCCATTGAGGACTGCAGTGACCTGCTCACTGTACAGGAAGCCGTGTGGACAATTTCCAAGACAAACGCTCTTCGACCTGTTCAGTGTCCTCATAGGCTGGACTGTAATGGCTACAACAGGGGCTTAATTTTGTTGTCATCCCCAGGAAGTCAGCAGGGGAAAAAAACCAACAACAGAGACCCTTGTCAGTAGTGAGGACACTTGGACTGCTATTATTAATAGTAGCGTTGCCATGACAGTGAACAGACCAGGCCCTTGTATAGCTGTCTTATATTCCACAGCCCCATCCTAAGCTTATGAAATATGTAGAACGCAAACAGAGGTGGGGTTGATGTGCTTCCACCTCTACTAACCGCTACATGTCCATGGCTATTACTTGTTTATAAGATGTACAGAATAAGTGCCAAAATGGGCCTTCATCTTTTCCACTCCTCTTCACACGATATAAGGCACTTCTGCAGCCCAATGTTTACATAAAAACCCTCTGCAAAAGATATAATGCAGAGGAGAAAAGAGTTGAAATTAGTCCAGAGCAAGGGCAAAATAACAGTGAGAAGTGTTTGGATGTCTCAAGTTTCTACAGTAATTTTGTCTAGCCACTGGGAGTAAAAGTGAAAAAAAAAAAGTCTCAAATTGGGTCTGCACAAAGACATGCTATGAGGGACCTGGCACTCTTATAGAGTCCAGTGTTTTAAAAGCAAGTCAGTGTAAGATTATTAGATATATAAATATCAAAATTCTCAATATAACTAAAATGTATTAATTGAATCAATCAACACTGGCCCTGTCCAAAACGAACAGATCTTTTCTTCTTTTCTTGTGACGTCCAGCCAAGTGAAGTTGTTTATTTAAAAAAAAAAAAGTAATAATACTTGGGGGCTTGGTTCTATGCATCAGTTTCACAGCAGAAAATCTGTCTACTATACATGAGGTGAACACAACTGTACATCGAAATGCACCCAAAATGTACACCTGGTGGTCTATCCTTTCTGCAAGTTAATGCAAGACCCTCTGAGACTGACTAATGAGAGTGAACCTCCGCAGCTCTGCCTTGGGAGAAACATGGCCCAGCGCACTGACCAGACATGGAAAAGAAGCAAATCGATGTAGGTCTTATAACCTCCGTTAGATAATACATTGGTACATGTGCATGTCAAAGTTTCCAGAGTGCTGCCTTTTTTTTCTATTTCTAAGCAGAGTGTGGGAGCGTGATTGTAGCCCATGTGGTACAAGGTAATTCAAATGCCATTAATCAACATCCTTGTGGTAAACAAATTGAACAGTGTTTTCCCTGGTGGTGGAATCAACTAGAAAGGTTTCTGATTGACAATAGGTCACCACATATGCAGCTTTCCCTAAAACCAGGGACACAACAGCCATTAGTGAGTTTATAGCAATTTCCACATTTGTGTCCCTAACTTTTTGGAAAATTGTTGTATTGTTGAGCTACTACTGCTGCACAAAATCATGCTGGAGATGACAGAGGTAAGCGAGATACCCAAAAAAATGTGCACGCCACTGTGGGAGTTTTTTGGAGTCTGTAAAAAAGACACATCAGTCTATAGAAAGTGCCAATCAACAGTTTTCTTGTGTTTTTTTGTGTACTTTTGTAAAATTGTAGTTAAAAACTCATCCTCTGCCTCCCTACACTCATATTTTGAGTCAAAAATTGCTTACAGATATCACAGTAATATAGTTACTGTGAATTATTCTGGCTACTATAATCAGGCAGTGAAAATCTGATGTTGTGACTAGTGTACATTGTGTTGCATTTTGCATGGCTACTCAAATAAATACGTTGACAAAATACCAATAAGTTGAAATTATTTCATAATTTTAACATCGTAAAGACTTTGCACTATTAAAAAAAGTTCAATGTAATGTACAAAACACTCATTCTAGCAACAATGCAAACAATGCAACATTACAGTAATATTAGCACTGAAGTTCTCAGATGTTATTTGTCATTACCAGTTACCAGTAACTGATTAACGGTCAGTTGAATATTAGGAAATATCTGACCACTGAATGCACAATCAAAATCAAATATTCCAGAGAGCCATGTAATAAAAAATGGTTAAGCAATGATATTTGTATCAAAGACCCTTTAATCGGCTCAGAGATTTTGACAACTTGGAGATTTTACTGCAATGTAGGTCAGCGCTTCCCTGCCACTCTCTTCGTATCTCTTTCAACATCAATCGAGTTTCTCCAACAGCCACTGATGATTTCCAGCATTACGAGTGAGATGTGCTGACAGAAGCCTTGCCAGGAAGACCTCAAATGGATAACCACTAGGTCGCGGTCCATGAGCTCCACTACCGTCTCAATGCCAGGCCTCCCTCCATGCCATGCACAGAGCAGCTGCCCTCAAGACTGAAAGACAGGGAGGGGGCAACTCTCGTCCTCTTATCCACCATCTGTCTGCAGGAGGGCTCGGGTGGTGTCTGGCAGAGGAAGCGCAGGCCACCTCGACATTTGAAAGTGCCAAGGAGCGGGCCCTTAAATCACTGTCGCAGCTTCCACCTCTGTGATTGATCAGCTTCATTTAGCAGGAGCAGCCAACACACTGGGAGGGCTTGTCCCAACGTACTTCTACCCGAATCTGGAACACAGTACAAGGCAAACACAGAGACACTAACAGCTGCAACAGCAATGGGGTTTCCCCCTCAAACACTCATTATCACTCACTTAGATCACTTCTGGCCAAAGCAGAGGCAGCAACGGTTGGAGTTTTTGTTAAGTTGATGCTTTGGCTTTTTCACAGCAGTTGTTGGTTGTATTAAGGTTTTATATATAGATAGTCTGAACGGCAACGAACTACATGAAATCCAATTTGTGCAAATCTGTTTCGAGCTACATTCGTATGTGGTTTGGAATCCTATTAAAATCGCATTCCTGGAAATCAGTTTCAGTCTGACTGGTCAGATCAGATTTAGCGTAGCTTTTTCACGTCCTCACGCCATGTAAAATGTAAACACGTCAGACGTTTTTGTAGAAAACATATTAAACGTCTTTGCTAAAAACAAGCTTGTGCTGTTGCGAACTGCAAGTCAACCGGAAAAGACAATATACTACTAGTATACGCACCTCTTTGAGTGTTCAAATCAGTGGAGATGGCATGGCAGTAGGGTTGGGTACCGAAACCCGGTACCAATATGGCACCGGTATGTACTAGAACCGAATCAGAACGCAGATTTTGGTGCCTCATTTCGGTGCCATGCCTGAGCTATCGATTGAAATATTTGTCCTCTGGTTCTCCGAAACAGACGTAAGAAGCATCATCATCGGCACCACACGTGAAAAATAATTTCCCGACTGAGAAAATGCACGCGACTCGAAGTCAGAAATCTCTAATAATACAAATCCAACAAATCTCTGTAGTAACGCGAGTGTCCATGTTGTTTTGGAAAGGAAAAATTGAAATCGCATCATATGACCCCTTTAACTTACAGCTATAATAGTGATGCCTTTGTCTATATAAGGGATTTCCTTATTTTCCTTAGTTCCTTAGTTTCGCTACTTCTATGACTGGATATGTGGATTTTCTGTGCGAGGGCGCCCTCTGGCGTCCAGTATGAATGAAACAGACATCATGTGCTTATAGTGCTAATGGCCAATTCATCATTTTTGTGGGAATTTTTATTTATTTATTTTTAATGTAACACTTCAAAGAGAAAGGAAAAATTGAAATCGCATCATATGACCCCTTTAACTTACAGCTATAATAGTGATGCCTTTGTCTATATAAGGGATTTCCTTATTTTCCTTAGTTCCTTAGTTTCGCTACTTCTATGACTGGATATGTGGATTTTCTGTGCGAGGGCGCCCTCTGGCGTCCAGTATGAATGAAACAGACATCATGTGTTTATAGTGCTAATGGCCAATTCATCATTTTTTGGGGAATTTTTATTTATTCATTTTTTTAATAAGTATCGGTTCAGGCGCCATTTAGGCACCGGAACCGTTTTAAAAGTATCGATTTGGCACCGGTATCAAAAAAAACCCAAAAGATACCCAACCCTACACGGCAGCATGGAATGAAGCCGCAAATTCCAGCTTCCTGCCGCTGCCTCATAAGACAAAAAACAATCCAATGTGACGGCAACATGTTGTCATGTCGTAAGACAACATCTGTATTGCAAACTGTATTTCTGTTACTGTTGTTTTTAGCACAGGCATAACAACGCAACGGCATTACCATAGAAACCAATGCACATTCAGTAAAAATGAAAGAGCGCTTATGGGATATAAATCGGATATGAACAGTTGCAATACGCTGTGTGGACAGTCAGTTATTCAAATCAGATTCCATCCAGATATGCACAAAATCAGATTTGGGCTGACAGTCTGAACGAGGCTTAATTGATTAGTTATGATATTCAGCGGTCATTATATATTTACTACTGTCCATAGCAACACTGTATATGGCTACATTCACACTGTCAGTTTTTGGGATCGAAAACCACATTTACTTACAGGTGTGAGCCTCGACATGTCCAGTTCACACAGCAAATTACTGTAGCAATTTGAATACTAACTGTCTGTATGAACGTGCAACGGGAGTCAAGCCTGTATTCCTTACCAGCTTTAATCAGGATAAAATCGTATATTAGAAGCTAACATAAGCAGTAGCATTTACAAATAACAGCGTATCTAAGAGTACTGAGACAGCAACAAACAAAAAACATACCATTCTGAAACTTCCTGTAAGAACCGTGTACTTGCACATGTTCTGCGTGATCCTCTTTACTAATATTCTCTGGGTCTCATTTGGGCTCAAATTGATAAGTAATATTGACGATGCCATTGTTTACAATACAACACCAGAGCGCATGCCACTGAGGTGAGGGGCGTGACGAATCTGGACTGCACTAGGTGGTTTAGCGAAGCACAACACACTGGGCCAGCAAACCAATCTGAGCCCATCGTGTATTTCTGAGGGAAGGGCTTCATAAAACCAGGAAATCATCAGAGTGTTCATATGAGAAGGGACAGAGCAGTGTAGAATAAAGGTAAATTATGTGAAAAATAATGTTATTTTAAAAATAAAAATTAAGCATTAACACGTTAGACTTCACCCCATAAACACAATCAAGCCTAGAAGCAGTCAACCACCCCTTTAACCCTTTTCTTTATTTAAAGGCTGAAATGTGAGGTTTACCATTTTATGAAATAAATTATTATTATTTAAATTATATTATTTCGCACATGTTATTAGATAAACTGTTTTCAGTCATGTTGTCATTTAAAATCTGGACATCATTGGTAATGTAATTTTTTTGTGTTTATGCAAACAATAAGTCATTTTATTTGTTGACTGTTGATTTAAAATAGAAAACTTGGTGAAACGATTTATGTGTCACTTTGTGAACATTTCCAGCACATTTGAACAATAACGTGATAATCCTTATTTTCTTAAAGGAGACATATTATGCCCCTTTTTACAATATGTAATATAAGTCTCTGGTGTCCCCATAATGTGTCTGTGAAGTACTACCCCACAGCTCAAAATACCCCACAGATAATTTATTATATCATTTTGAAAATGCCTATTTTGAGTGGAAGCAGAAACACGCTGTTTTTCGGGCCTGTCTCTTTAAATGCAAATGAGCTGCTGCTCCCCGCCCCCTTTTCCAGAATAGAGCTGCACCATTACAGCTTGTACCTGCTAAAAACATCTGT
>NW_015549974.1:401862-418217 GCF_001515605.1 Sinocyclocheilus anshuiensis
TCTCTTTGGATTTGAGACTTTAGTCTTTGCAACTTTACAGATCTTCTTTATGCACCAAGAGCTTGTAACACTTCAAAGAGAAAGGAAAAATTGAAATCGCATCATATGACCCCTTTAACTTACAGCTATAATAGTGATGCCTTTGTCTATATAAGGGATTTCCTTATTTTCCTTAGTTCCTTAGTTTCGCTACTTCTATGACTGGATATGTGGATTTTCTGTGCGAGGGCGCCCTCTGGCGTCCAGTATGAATGAAACAGACATCATGTGTTTATAGTGCTAATGGCCAATTCATCATTTTTTGGGGAATTTTTATTTATTCATTTTTTTAATAAGTATCGGTTCAGGCGCCATTTAGGCACCGGAACCGTTTTAAAAGTATCGATTTGGCACCGGTATCAAAAAAAACCCAAAAGATACCCAACCCTACACGGCAGCATGGAATGAAGCCGCAAATTCCAGCTTCCTGCCGCTGCCTCATAAGACAAAAAACAATCCAATGTGACGGCAACATGTTGTCATGTCGTAAGACAACATCTGTATTGCAAACTGTATTTCTGTTACTGTTGTTTTTAGCACAGGCATAACAACGCAACGGCATTACCATAGAAACCAATGCACATTCAGTAAAAATGAAAGAGCGCTTATGGGATATAAATCGGATATGAACAGTTGCAATACGCTGTGTGGACAGTCAGTTATTCAAATCAGATTCCATCCAGATATGCACAAAATCAGATTTGGGCTGACAGTCTGAACGAGGCTTAATTGATTAGTTATGATATTCAGCGGTCATTATATATTTACTACTGTCCATAGCAACACTGTATATGGCTACATTCACACTGTCAGTTTTTGGGATCGAAAACCACATTTACTTACAGGTGTGAGCCTCGACATGTCCAGTTCACACAGCAAATTACTGTAGCAATTTGAATACTAACTGTCTGTATGAACGTGCAACGGGAGTCAAGCCTGTATTCCTTACCAGCTTTAATCAGGATAAAATCGTATATTAGAAGCTAACATAAGCAGTAGCATTTACAAATAACAGCGTATCTAAGAGTACTGAGACAGCAACAAACAAAAAACATACCATTCTGAAACTTCCTGTAAGAACCGTGTACTTGCACATGTTCTGCGTGATCCTCTTTACTAATATTCTCTGGGTCTCATTTGGGCTCAAATTGATAAGTAATATTGACGATGCCATTGTTTACAATACAACACCAGAGCGCATGCCACTGAGGTGAGGGGCGTGACGAATCTGGACTGCACTAGGTGGTTTAGCGAAGCACAACACACTGGGCCAGCAAACCAATCTGAGCCCATCGTGTATTTCTGAGGGAAGGGCTTCATAAAACCAGGAAATCATCAGAGTGTTCATATGAGAAGGGACAGAGCAGTGTAGAATAAAGGTAAATTATGTGAAAAATAATGTTATTTTAAAAATAAAAATTAAGCATTAACACGTTAGACTTCACCCCATAAACACAATCAAGCCTAGAAGCAGTCAACCACCCCTTTAACCCTTTTCTTTATTTAAAGGCTGAAATGTGAGGTTTACCATTTTATGAAATAAATTATTATTATTTAAATTATATTATTTCGCACATGTTATTAGATAAACTGTTTTCAGTCATGTTGTCATTTAAAATCTGGACATCATTGGTAATGTAATTTTTTTGTGTTTATGCAAACAATAAGTCATTTTATTTGTTGACTGTTGATTTAAAATAGAAAACTTGGTGAAACGATTTATGTGTCACTTTGTGAACATTTCCAGCACATTTGAACAATAACGTGATAATCCTTATTTTCTTAAAGGAGACATATTATGCCCCTTTTTACAATATGTAATATAAGTCTCTGGTGTCCCCATAATGCGTCTGTGAAGTACTACCCCACAGCTCAAAATACCCCACAGATAATTTATTATATCATTTTGAAAATGCCTATTTTGAGTGGAAGCAGAAACACGCTGTTTTTCGGGCCTGTCTCTTTAAATGCAAATGAGCTGCTGCTCCCCGCCCCCTTTTCCAGAATAGAGCTGCACCATTACAGCTTGTACCTGCTAAAAACATCTGTTTTGGTTCTGATTATCATATTTATGGTTGCTGTGATTTTGCCAAGTAAGACATGTTCCTGTCAACATTACTGTCCAAAAATACAGACATAACCCAATCCCCACCCCTAAACCTAACCTTACCCATAATTTATTCCTAAAATCAGGAAAAGTTATCTCTCAATTCTGATTGGTTGATTGGAATGATGTTGAATGATGTTGTACTAGGTGAAATCACGCTCACCCATATTTATCGTGCTGAAATCATGCATTTTAAACCATATGAGTTTAAACTTGCTGTCTTGTCTGCTCTGAGGCTGGGACTCTAAGGGTGTACTCACACTAGGCACGGTTTCCTTGAATCGAGCCCGAGTGTGATTATCCCCCCTCCCCACTCCCCCGCTAGCCTGCACTCACACTTGCACTAAACTTTCCGGGCCGGAACACGCTTACGTCATGTGCGAGATAACGGAGAAACCCACTTTCGCTAATATTCTACCTAATAAATTTGTAATTCATGCCGTGCCTTGATTTTCACTTGTTAGTATCAGATAATTATTACGGAGGCAGTTGACGTTAATGACAGAATTTGCAGCTTTAAATCAAAGACTACAATTCCAATTCATCAATAAGGTGAGAACCAGACCCATTATAAACGTAAATATACTTGATTGAAGTACATTCAGATGACAGTAGCGCACACAAAATAGTATCTGTTCCGTGCTCCGGTGCGGTTAGCACTCACACTACATGCATACCGCGGCCGAGCCCAACTGAACCACGCTCTGGCCCACCTCTTCTAACCGGACCAGGGCTGGTGTTCTGACGAGTTGTGCTACTCTCTCAGATTGCACTACCTCCCATTAAAAAGATAGGTAGCACAAATCAATAGCGAAAAATGCTACTTATCAGATTGTGCTACCAGCATCTTATTCATGTGGTTTGAGGCTTTTTTTTATGTCCATACCTACCCCTACCCTAAACCTACCCGTCCATACCTACCCTTACCCTAAACTTACCCTTAAAACATGCAAATATATTTTTGGTAGCACAATCCGATAGGTAGCATGTTTCGTCGGTACACCAGCTAAACGAACCGCGCCCAAGCGCAGCACGGAGCGCTCACACTAGTCAAACAAACCGCGCTTTGGGGGACAAACGCGCTCAGGCACAGTTCAAAACGCCTAGTGCAGGGGTGCCCAAACTCAGTCCTGGAGGGCCGGTGTCCTGCAGAGTTTAAATCCAACTCGCCTCAACACACCTGCCAGGAGGTTTCTAGTATGCCTAGTAAGACCCTGATTAGCTGGTTCAGGTGAGTCTAATTGGGTTGGAGCTAAACTCTGCAGGACACCGGCCCTCCAGGACTGAGTTTGGGCACCCCTGGCCTGGTGTGAGTACACCCTTAATAGTGTGCTGTGCTCGTCTGCGCAGCCAAAGACAGAACAGTTAGCATGTTTTGCTCAGACATTCGCCATGGCATTAGAGCTGGTACACCGTTGTCGCTTGCAAAATCAAAATGATGGCGCCGTGTGTGGAAACTTACAGATTAAGGGGTGGTAATATTATAATGAGATCCCTTTGCCACGTCACTAGGGGAGCGAAATCAGATGCACTCGTTTTTCAGATGCTTGCAGAAAAAGGCTTACAAAAACAAAGTTACTGGGATAATCTTTTTCACGTTTCCTTGGTTGGTAGATGCACCGGGGACCTGATTATAGCACTTAAAACCTGGAAAAGTCAGATTTTCATGATATGTCACCTTTAAGATCTTTTTTTTTCCTTACTTTTCAAATAATATACATGTAAAATTTTAAATCATCAGTTTCTCATCGACACATTTATGTTGTGTAATAAGTGTAATAATGGACAGTTCATGCCATTCATTATGGTAAAATAAACCCCTTTAGGATTATACAAGACGCCTTACTTTATGTACTTTTATGTATCTTAAAATCAAAAATTCATATGTAACCACTAAGAACAATGAATTTGTGCTAAATTCATAAAACAGATCTCTTGATGTGCCTTATGCTTTTGTGAACATCCCAGTCCCATTTAAACTCCCCTTACACTGGAAGAACAGACATAATACAACATTACATACATCATCCCCATGACCACTCATTTCAACATTTACGACTTTTGTAATTGTCTCCTTGATGGCTTTTTCGGTCCCGTTGAGTCATTGATGTGTAGAGATCACACTGGCATGTCTGCACGAGCAGGAATGAGCTCCCTACAGAGAGTTCATGGTCACGGGCCTTCATCCACTTTCTGGCTCCTCTGTCCCCTCTTTTAACAAGCTCACGGTTAGTCTTTGGGATTTACCCACCGCAAAGCATTCAGGTTTTCCGTTACCAAAAGGGGACAGTAACCAGATCCATAATTTTTCATTTTACTCTTTGTAAGGCAGCTAAAGAGAAATTCATCATGCCAAATATGTATCAACTGTGGCAAGTCATCTTGTGATTTACGGTAACATGAACAGAGTTCAATTCCAGTTTAGAGGAAAACTGGAATGTTTTCATTCCTAACAGATGTACTAAATGAAAGCCTTGATTAAGGAAAATTAAACCATTAGTATAGAAATGGCCACTGACAACAAGACTATAGCATTGCTACCTTCTGTAAAACTGTCATTAAAATAGGGCAAGAGGGGGACTACTTCCCAGCAAAGTCGTGTTCTGTCAAAAATAAAGGGGAAAAAATATGCAATGCAATACATTTTACAAGAATAAGACATAAGCCTGTACGTGCAAGTGCCTGATTAAACAGGTGGCCTAAAACTTTTAATGTATCATAGCAGCATTGCTAATTATGATTGGCTTAAGTTGACAGTTCTTTTTCTAGCTGTCAGTGAAAAGTGTGTCAGTGTTTTTGAAATAGTTTTAGTCATCTCTCAGAATGTGACATGCCCATCAGGATTTAAGTTTTAGATGGTCCTCAAGTTGAATGAACGCAAACAAAGCGACAAGGAATTAGTTGATGCTAGGCAGCTCTCCAGCTAAGGTTTAGGTTCCTCTTAATGCTGTCTTTAACAGATACGATTACACGAGTATGTCTCACATGTGTTTGTCTAACTCCACATTTGGCTGAATGCATTTATCCATCTTGACAAGCACATAATGTGGGCACGGCTCGCACATATGATGAATAAGCGAGAAGACAGAGAAAAGCAGAACTTCTGGAAGTTGAGACAACACTTTCAGCTGTTTTTCTTCTCTCTCTCACTGACAATGTACCCACCCCCCAAAGACACTGAAAGATTGTGGTAATCCTTTCAAAATTACATTAGCAACAGCCTTCATCTCTCCCCCTCTCTTTGAGTAGGTGGCATGAATACGAGCCAAATAACTGAAGACAGTGTGGGGCTGAGAACACATCGGTGAAGACACAGCATTCCGGATGTAATTTAAATGTGCGTATACATGAAACATACAGAATGGATGCACCTCAATGGCTTGCTTAGAACGGGGTCCGTCTGTGGTCTCAGATCATTTCAGTATTTCAAATAAATAATTAAATTGGGCCAGTGTCTGTTTGGTACATATTCATTGAATAATTATAAGAATATTTCATCTTAAAGAATAATTGAACAAAGAAATAGTGTTTAGGTGTCAGGTGATTGGGGAATAAAATAAAATAAAATATAAAATACATTTAAAAAGTTTTGTTAAAATTGTAATAAATATGATAATAATGTTTGTATATTAAATAGGGAAAGATGTGTAAACCAAAAGAGATTTTTGTTGACGGTCCAAAATTATTTATTGAAAAATTATTTTCTATAGAGCTCCTTGAAAACCCCCTTGTGCCCCCTGCAAGTTTCCGGCCCCAATTTGAAAACCTGGTACACACCAACTTTTACTTTTGCAACATATTTGTATATTCATATTGTAATACTTAGTGTATTTGTATGGCATTACAGTTAATTTGTTTCTCAAAATGTACAGAACATATTACAAGTGAAAAGGTTTTCCTGAAACCACATCAATCCTGTATCCATCATTGACTTGTTTTCTATCAAACAGGGTCAAGAAACGATACAAGCAATTTTGAGGCTGCACAACAATCTGCTGAAGCACAATTATTCATCCATCCCCTCTCGATTTTCCCCAACAATTAAAAAGCTACGTGGAGAAAAGCGAAGGGCTCCCTGTGAGGCACAGTGGGAGGTGTGCTTAGTGCTGTGGCACGCATGTATGGAAAGCTGGATATGGCTCTTAGCCGCCAACTGCGGCAGTTTGGGAGTGTTAACGAGATCTGACTGTCCTCTCAGTGGGCCTGCTCTGTAACAATACATTACCAGAAACATTTTGTATTATTATCAAAGCTGAAAACAGTTGAGCTGCTTAATATTTTTGTGGATACCTTGATACATTTTTAATTTGAGCTCAGCCAGAGTATAAACTATTGATGTAAAAATTTTGCATAAAGGTAAAAAGTATATCTTACACCAGGGGTCGGCAACCAATGGCACGCAGATGGATAATCGCTGGCACGTGACCGATAGAAAAAAAAAGCATACCAATGTAAAAATAATTGAAATGGCCAATCAAATCAAAGTAGGTGGGGTTTACTGTTCACAGAAGCAGAGCATGAATGAAAGAGAGCGAGGTAAGATGGAAATTTGCAAAATGCTAATCATTTAATTAGTCAACTATTTTACAATAGAAATGTTAAATGACCAACATATATCTAGTGATGCAAATTATTTGAACTTTATGGCCATTTTGAGAGGGAGAGATTAAAGTTGCATGTGTGAATTATCTGTCTTTCTGCAAACACTACAAAAACAGCGATTTTACTCCCTCTTTGCTGAGAAATATAATGTAGCGATTCAATATCAAAGCGGTTTTATTAATAAAAGTCGCAGGGCAGAGTTGACAACAAGTTTCTGTGCTCCTGAATGTTTCTGTGTTTGTGCTAGCGATCTGAGTTCTGTGTGTGTGTGTGTGTGTGTGTGTGTGCGTCAATTAAAGCAGCACGTTAATAAAAAACAGTGATTAAACTGAAAAGTTTTAATGCCTTTGGCCTTGTCACACATACAGTTGTGTTCAGTAGGATCACACTGTAAATCTGTTATTCAAAGTCTAATTTAAACATTAAAATAAAGAAACCTTTAGGATTTTGAAAAGTTTAAAAAAACTTATGAAAAAGTGCTTCAGAAATATTTAACATTCTGCACTTTTCTATGATAATCAAATACAGATTTTTATCTGAACATTTAAAAATTATTATGCACTGTATAAATATGAGGGGGGGGGGGGATTATTGGCACAGAAAAAAAAATGGCACTTCATGCCCAAAAGGTTGCCGACCCCTGGCTTACACTAATCATGGGATTTAAGTTACAGACATTAACATATGTAGAAATGGTATGAAACATTTCTTGAAATTTCAAAATCTTTCACAATCTTCAAAAGTATTTTGTGACTTCAAGGAATGCACTCTTGAATTTCACATCTCCATCTCCTCTTAGAACTTGGAGATGCTGGTGCTAGACAGTTTCTAACGCTTACCAGGGAAGGCACTCACTGCAGAAAGGGAAAGTACAGTGAATCGCTGCTGTTGCCAACTGGACTGTCTAAAAATATTCCTTCTAAGCCATCTGACTCCCACTTGAAGCAAAAGTTCATGTCAAAATAAGCAACACACAAAGTATTACGTGGGATAGATAGCCTCTCCCCAGCAATGAGTCTGAAAATTTACAGAGACAGAGAAGCAGCAAAGTGCTTATGTCTGGCCCTCTAAATGGAAGGACTGAGAGAGTGCACTGCTCAGCTGCGCAAAAAACGCTGCCAAGATGTACCGTGGACTTTTAGCGAGCCTTTTTACTTGCGCCGGAGAGAGAAAGAGAGAAAGTCAAAGAAAATGTGTGGCGCAGTAAGATGTAGCGACTTCATTTTCAAGCGCTCTTTCCTCTCATCTCTATTTATAAACCCCCTGCTATAACATGCTGGACCCAAAACGATTTTTTTTTAAATCCGTTAGAATGAAGTTCATTCATGTGTTCAAGAAAAGACATCTGTAGTATTGAATTCTGCAATTTCACGCCTTTCTGTCCATTGTTATCCAATCTGCCTTTCCAAAAGTCGACATTTACCATTTAAAGAAGTGGCCTATGTAAAATAAATGACGGCAGTCACTCACTTGGTCTGCCAAGTGCTCTTTAAATCATTTTACAGAAACAGAAAATCTGTAAATCTATCACTTAGATGTTGGAATAAAAAAAATTATAGGATATAGCTTAAACATATCACGAGCCAAGCCTAACAAAACATAATTTCCTCCAAGTTGACAACAATGATGATCTGTGCAGTTAGGTACATATAGACAAGACAGATATTTTATCCTAAGCAATAGTTCAGCCTCTTGTTCTATTGAGACTGACTTTACCCTCAGAGACCCTAATGATCAACATAATAATAGCAGTTAACTAACCTCATAATAATAATAATAGTGATTGTGTCTATTTTAGTGAAATTGACCTCACCTAAATTTGACCTCTTGAAATCAATCAAATAGTCAGTAGTTTATCTGTACAGCTTGTACACCAGTTGGAGTGTCATAAAATGAGTCTTTCAAATTATAAAATATAGAAATTACATATATACTCTATCTTTTTAAAGAAATTAATACTTTTATTTATCAATGATGAATTAAATTGAAATTCAAAATTAGAAGTGACAGTAAAGACATTTATAAAAGATTTCTATTTCAAAAGCACTGTTTTCAAAAGTGATAAGAAATATTTCTGGAGAATCAAATCAGTGTATTAGAATGACTTCAGATAGATCAAAAGAGTAATCAGATTTGCCATCACGCAGTCAGGAATAAAATATATTTTCAAATATTTTAAAAAGAGAAAATTGTTATTTTATTATTATTTTTTAAACAATATTACTGTACTTTTGATCACACAAAATACTAGACTTCAGTAACACTTTACAATAAGGTTCCATTTGTTGATATTAATTAACTACATTAATTAACAAACTACAATGAAAAACACTTCTAAATCAATTATTAATCTTAGTTAATATTAATTTAACATTTACTAATACATTATTAAAATCTAAAGTTGTATCTATTAGTGTTATTTAATGGACCTGAGCTAACATGAACTAAGAAAGAACAGTTGTATTTTTATTCATTAACATTGGCAAAGATTAATAAATACTGTAACAATGTATTGCTCATTATTAGTTAATGCATTAAATATAGTTAACAAATGGAACCTTAATGTAAACTGTTACCGAGACTTCTTTGATTTTAAAAATTCAATTAATACAGCTAAATGTTAAATAAATATCATTACACATACGTACAACACATGCATGTTTAATGAAATGTTAATTGGTCCTTAATGGACTTGAAATTAGTAATTAGATTGCATCAAAGCATGCAATATGATAAGGCTCCTTGTGTTGTTAAATATGCATATTGTTTTGTGGAATCAGCAGTGTTGTTGTACATTCTAATACTGGATGATCAACCTGGCTAAACTGTAAAGCTAGAGACACGGATGTATGATCAGTCTGAATCGTCATGTCAGGTGTAAGGTCTGTGTTAAGTGATTTGCTTTCAGTGTGACCGGAAGACAGTGAGCGAGTGTGTGGCCCCTAAATCCACTTCCCCACACGGAGATAATTAGCCACCTTATCAGCACAGGACACCAGAAGCCCCCCACTGGAGTGACAGGTCAGGGAGTCCAAGCAGCTGGGGATTGGGGGAAGATAAGATGAGAAAACGAGCGAGAGAGAGAGAGAGAGAGAAGTAGGGAAGCAGCCTTGTAAGCCCTGTAAGACTGAGGCAGCTTCTCTGGCCTATCAGGTCCACCAGGACCCCTCAGCCCTCATTAGCATAAATTCAAATGACAAATGTGGCCGACGCTGACAGAGACTAATTAATTCACAAAGGGGGGAAATCGCTGGCATTAAACATCAAATCTTCTACTGCCAGAGGACTGAACAAGTGTTAAAGCTCTAGACCAAGACTTTGCTTCTCCTTTTTTTGTTCCGTTTTTTCCCATAATACATTTCAGCGTGGTTTTCTGAGAAGGAGAGACCGAGGGAAAAAAATAACAGAGAACGAGAGACGGTAAAAGTCAAAGTCTATATATGTGGGTAAGGATCTCGAGAGCTGACATGACTGTTGGTATGTACATTGTGGCGTTCATGTGTTGTCATATAGCTGATAAATGTAGTGTGATGACTGAACTGTGCTCAAAACGCACATGACATCTGCACACAATCTTCGCTTTCTTACCCCGTCCTTCTGTGCATTTATCTACAGCATATGCGAACCTAGCTGCCCTCACAGTGAAAGGATAAGGGCACCCCCTTGTGTTTACCGTGCTGAGTGCATACATACAATACAAAAATTAACACGCTGTAATGTCTAGATATTTCTGTTATAGTTGAAAGACAAGAGTTCACAATATTTTGAGTATTAAATGATGTCTGATAAATATAGATCAAATGTGCACAAGCAGCAAGCATGAATTCAAAATGTTTACATGAAAGTTATTATTTTTTTTTTTTAAGGATTATCTGACATAGATAATACATATTAACATGCATACCTAACATGTTAAGGAAATTCAGTCAAATTTCAAGTTTGGATACCGAGACCTTAATGGTGGGGATATTTTTATTGTTTTATTTATTTTGTCCCAGAATTGCAGCAAACAAAAAAAAAAGTCGCAATTCCTTTTCTTTCTTTCCTTTTTTTTGTGTGGCAGAAATGGGCTTCCAAAATCTATTGGTGGTACAGGAAGGATACAAAATCCAAAATAAATTAGATATTTCTTGTGAAATTATTTCTTGATTGTAGCATTAAAAAACCTTCATTACATATTAAAACACCAACTCACTTATTATGTATGGTTTATGTATTACTAATTAATTATACTCATTTATATTATGCATTATATTAGCTTTATTGTTTTAAATGTTAGAACCTCTCTCTATGTATATACATACATACATACATACGTACTGGACTGTATTTTAGCAAAATTATTTATTCACAATTTATTTTGGTATGGGGTAATTTTTTTTTCTTAAGTATAATTTTAAATTTAATTAATTTGTTTTCATGCAAGTTTTGCACTATTTACATCACAGTGTAAATTATACTGCCAAGATGAATTTACAGTTGTAGATGAATACAAACTGTATTAATCTACAAATGTTTTCTTTTATACTTTTTGTTTTAGTGCTCATAATGAGCTTAACTGACAGCAACATCTGGATCAGATCAAATCCAGGTGTTCATGGAAAGACAGCGATTAGCTCGTGCTCACGCTCCCGTTGTGCATTTGAGCACGAGAGCAAGCAAGATGTATAGAAACTAAACCAGGTGCACTACTTATTCTAAGTCTCATAAAATTCCCCATAATTTCCTAACTGCTGCACAAGTGCTCGGAGTACTTTGAAGTCATTCCATGAAAATAATTATAACATACCCTTTCCATGCCATTATGTAGGTTTACCACAATAACATGTCGTAATTTGGTAATAAATACTGCAGTATGTATAACACGAACACTGAATGACAATCCTGGGTGCTAAAGAATGGCAGTGACCCACTAATATGCCAGAACAACACCTGCAAAATATATTGTCCTGAGCGAGGAAGGACAACTGTGGTGGACAGTTAAGCCAATTTAAAAGCCTTCACCATAAATGACTTCTAAAGGAAGCTTTGAAACAGCACCACAACTATTATGGTCCCAAAACCTTTTTATTTTCATATGAAATCATTACAGTTTCCACATCCAGCATATGTTACACCCGGTGTTTAACGGTCATAGAATATGTTTTCGTCAGGCCCATCTTTTATTTTTTACGATATTCCATAGTCTAATTGGGCACATATATAGATCTTGCCATGAATTTTGTCTATATGTTTGCTTCCATGGCAATACTCAGTAGTCTGGCTGGCAAGCTATTGTATGGTGCATTATCATCAGTTGTTAAGGCCAATTTGCAAATCACTTTTCATGCTTATCATACTGGAAAATGATAAAACGTGAATACATCAATGCAACAAGTTTACTAAAAACTTCAGAAACTCTACAAATCTTAAGATTTGTGTTTGGCCCATTTAACTAGATTAAGACTGACTTCCCCAGGTTAAAAAGTACACTTTAATAATGGACTTCAAGTGCTCTATTTTCACGCACTCATTTTGTACTTAACATACTAAAAATTATTCTTTAGTACTTCTTAAGATAAACTTAAGATCAACTAAGTGTACTCAACTGTGCTATTTTGGGACACCATGAATATGAACAAAAATGTGCTTTTAACATACTATCTCTGTATTTAAAAAATGTATTTAGTCACCGCTTGTAGTATACTTCAGTGTACTAGTGTATGAAAAATGTGTTCAAGTGGTTTTTTGGTTGAACTTTTTTCCCCACCAATAGCCTCATCAGTGGTTGTCAATTGGTGGGTGACTACAATCAAACAAACAAAATGTGTCCAATCAAACTCTAGATTTTTTTTTAACAAATTCTGCATTGTTAGATTGCCACGTAATGCCCAATGCAAAAACTTGAGTCCTGAAGTAAAACCATTTGGTAACCGAGCTACAGCACTCATGTATCTATTATTAGGGACCAAAATTTGCAGAAAGCATAATGCTAGTTGTTTTTTCTAATGGAATCTATCATAAATAGTAATAATGATGATGCAAACAAAAACAAAAAAGTAAATAAGAAAACCAATCCTTTAAAAAAAAAAAGTACTTTGGTAAATTCCCTTTGTCGTCCCTACAGACTGTAACCCTGTGTGCCTCCTCACCCCGATCCCTCAAGGTGTCTATTGTGGCGTGTTCCCCCGCCCTTTGTGTTGAAGATAAGCCCTTGACTGTCTGAGTGGCAGGGCAGCGAAAGGAAGCAGGAAGAAATGGTTTCATGCCTGAACTGACGGATTGAATTAACGTGTCTGAAATGTGCATCATCTGCTAACACTTGGACATGGTGTTGCTGTGGCTCTGGGTAAAGCCTCGACCGCCGCCTGCTCTCACTTTACCCATGATCCTGTAGCTGGAAGCGCCAGGCCCTGTCACTTTGATGGACATCTGCCTGGGCCTTCCAGGTCTCCGTGAGCCAAAGACATGAGCCATTCTGACAGAATGTAGGGTGTCATGCGCCCATCTGGCAAAGATCTGAAACAAAGCGCCAGTCCTACTGTAACATCTACCAGTGTAATTAATGGAACAGTGGAATCAGACTGCAGACATTTATAGTAGCTGCACTGATATTCTGTTTTCTTTCTCCAATTCTTTAAGTAATATTAAAAACACACGGGGTGTTAATTTGCTCTTTTTTGCACTCTACTGGACATAGAAGTGCCATATGGGTGGGCTGAGGACAAAATTGCCTGCTAAAAAACATAAGGTCTGTGGAAGGGGCAACTCTGCTGGACTGCCCAGATTTAGATATGAATTAGGGATGCAATGATATTACAATTCTATATTTTGAAAACAATAAAAACAATATCGTTTTAAATGCCACACGTGATTTTAGCACCATCGAATACACAACATGAATCATGAATATTTATTTTGAGTTTCATGAAAAACAAAAAGTAAAATATTACCTTTAAATGAGTGTTAGATTACAGCAAAGGTAATCAAAATGTAAAAATAGGAAAAACAAGCAAGAACAAGTAAATATCAGTCAATATGTATTAAAGGGATAGTTCACCCAAAAATTTAAATTATGTCATTAATTACTCACCCTCATGTCGTTCCAAACCCGTAAGTCCTCCGTTTATCTTCGGAACACAAATTAAAATATTTTTTATGCATTCTGACAGCTCTCTGACCCTCCCATAGACAGCAAGGTTCCTTACACGATCAACGGTAAAATAATCCATGTGACATCAGGGGTTCAACCGTAATTTTACGAAGCTACGAGAATACTTTTTGTGTGCAAAAGAAAAAAAAAAGACTTTATTCAACAATTTGTCTCCTCCGTGTCACCATAGCGCCATTTTGGAGGGTATCCACTGAACGCAAACTGCATATGCTGTTCTGTCAGCTGCACCACACGGATACGCTGTTTTCGTTCAAATAAAAGCATAAATAAACATAGAAAACGTATCCGTGTGGTGCGGCTCAACCTAAAACTAACAATTTCTTAGCTAATGGCTAATGACATTGAAATTGAGCGTGAAATTTATTTCGCATTGTAGAGGGTTGCTTTAAAACCTATTTTATCCATGGTACACTTCACAATTTTTAATGCATTCACATGCTATACATTATAATGTGTATACATCGTATTTATTGCCACATGCCTCAGGCTGTTAAGTTACAGAAACAGCCTTCCTGGAACAACCAGGGGTAAATTGCCTTACTCAAGACAATAATGTTGTCAGCTCCGACATCTAACCTGCAATCTGTCTGTAACCAGCCCAGATCTTTAACCACAACACCATATAGTGGCAATGTAAGATTTACTGCTAATTTAGTGATTTTGTGTAGCAACAGTACTACATCACTAAGGTCTTACATGTTATTGTGTAATGCCCGCACAAACATTATGTATACTTTAAATGACTCACCAAGCTCTGTAAAATCATTTCACCTCAGAATAATAATGAGTGGAGGTCACTGACATGTTCTTTTCAGTGATCACATTACGAAATATCACCAAATGCAGATGTGATGCATACAAGTTCAGATAATCACACATTTTTAGAGAGGTTTTCCACATGACTGCACAGAAATACCAGATGATGGACATTCAGAAAGACAATTTACAAATCATCTGAAATGGGCTTAGACAAGCACAGCTGGTAGCCAATTCATTCTTGGCTTTTGAATATTTAACAAATAATCACATTTGCAAATATTCACAACACAGCTGACATTAACACATTCAGGAATGAGAGGGTTTTCAAATGCAATGAGGTATTTTAACTAATAGAGTGCACTAGGCTATTATTATATAAATAAATCTAAATATGCAAGTGATAAAAGTGTTGTCATGGTGCAAACATGCACAAAACGACTGATAGATATTTTACAAACAAATACATACAGACAATAACAAGATCACTTTCAATTCACACAGAAACCAAATTTATTGGGAAAAAATGCATTGCTATATTAATACAGTATATATGATAATTATTAACACTAGAATTACTACAAAACTATGGCTGGGGGAGGCACACTAATAAAAATGGTTTGGCCAAAAGCTACACTTAAAATTTTATAAAAAAAAAAAAAAGCTTAATATTTTAAACAGATATGAGAGAGGAAATTTATATATTTCAGAAGCTCAAGCTCACACACATACTTCACGAGCTTAAAATACTTTAAATTCTGTGCTGTAAAGCGTGTCGTCCTTGAACCATGAGTTGCTTTTCTAGAGAAATATAGAAATCTCTTATTCCAGTAACTCAGTGTAAATACTAACTTTGAAAACATCTAATTATTTTCAACAGGAATGAAAAGAAAGAAATGCCTCAACACATTCAACTCCACGATACAGAATAATTCACATTTTGTGAATTTATGTAAGTAAAGGTGTTAGTAAAGGATTTTTTTTGTTCCCAAAGCAATCACATGTTTTAGTATGTATTTTATTTATTTATTTTTTATATATTTTTTTGACGGGTAACATTGGGTTTTAAAAATGACACACAGAGCTGTAGGTGCTACACATACCCACAAAACACCACAAAGTTTGACATTTACTACACGTTCCTCCTATTATTCATTCTTTAGAAGTTTAGGAAAAATATCGACTTACTATTTTACTGGTAGATTCTATTACTATAGTTCCCTTTCAAGGGAACTTCAAACTACGTCCTCTAGGGGTCGCTATGGGGGAATGCCCCGTCGTGACCCGTGTCTGAAGCATACATTGAAAAAACACCAACAACACGTTGGCCGGCGTCAGCCATGACGTCTCTACCGGTGCAACTATAGTATAAATAGGCGTCGGGAAAGCGCATCATCCTCTTCTTCGTCTTCACTGACAGTTTAGTTTGAAGCGTGCATTTCCGTGGTAAGAGCGATCTTTATTCCTTCATTATGGCGAGCACTAGCAAGGCGTTTAGAGGATGTGTGCATCCGAATCGTCGTTATTTGACATCTGATGACACACGCGGTCTCTGCGTTTTTTGTTTGGGTGAGGAGCACACACGCGATGTCCTCGAGAGGGCAATCTACGTTGACTGTGAGCGTTTTCCAATGGAAAAGCTCCGCTCTCGTTTGTCTCTCTTTTCGAGGAAAGAGGGGCAGACATCGGCTCCACGCG
>NW_015549974.1:422380-431161 GCF_001515605.1 Sinocyclocheilus anshuiensis
AACTGTCAGAGAAAGACGCAAAAATCATTACAAGCACCGACAGCGAGAGACTGTTTAGTACTGCATCGCATGTCTTCGTTGAGAAGAGGAAGGGCTGATTGTTGCTGGTTTACTGTATGATCATTGAAATCGCGAAATGGCCTTAAACAATTAGTAAATCAATTGCAGAACGTTATGTTTTCTAATACACGCACACATTGCATGTATTCTGACAGCGCTGCACGAACTCGCGGCGGATCTGCTTGTTAAAGGGTTAGTTCACCCAAAAATGAAAATTCTGTCATTAGTTACTCACCCTCGTGTTGTTCGAAACCCGTAAGACCTTCGTTCCTCTTCGGAACACAAGTTAAGATATTTTTGATGAAATCTGAGAGCTCTCTGACCCTCCATAGACAGCAATGTAACTACCATGTGCAAGGTCCAGAAACATACTGTAGTAGGGAGGGACATTGTTAAAAAAGTCCATGTGACATCAGTGGTTCAACCGCAATTTTATGAAGCTACGAGAATACTTTTTGTGTGCAAAAGAAAAAAAAAAGACTTTATTCAACAATTTGTCTCCTCCGTGTCACCATAGCGCCATTTTGGAGGGTATCCACTGAACGCAAACACCGTATGTTGTTCAGTGTCAGCCGCACCACACGGATACGATGTTTTCGTTCAAATCAAAACACAAACAACGTAGAAAACATATCCGTGTTGTGCAGCTGACACAGAATAGCATACGCTGTATGCGTTCAGTGGATACTCTCCAAAATCAATGTTGAAAACAGTTGTGCTGCTTAATATTTTTGTGCGTATTTTTTTTTTCAGGACTCCTTGATGAATAGAAAGTTCAAACAAACAGCATTTATTTAAAATGGAAATCTTTACTGTCAATTCTTTAAAAGGATCATGCCCATTTGGCCTTTTTGAATCATAACCATTTATCTTCCACATTCTGCACAATGAATGTTCTCGAAAGGCCCTCATCTGCTGAGGCCTTAGTGTAGTGGCAGCGACCCGCTCATCAGCCAGCAGACCACACGTCTACACACCGGCCACTCTTTACTGCTTCTTCCATTTGAGTAATGGAAACTGCAGCCCAATGACAGAGGAAGTGAATCTGGGCCTGTGATCCACAATAACTACCATCAGCCCCTTCCAAATACATATAAGAGCAGCAATGAAAACACTCCAGCCTGCAACCCTTCGACAAATGGGAGGAAATCCTGTACATGTCGAGTGTATTAGAGGAGTACTTGAGGTTTCTGTTAAATTTGGATCGCTCCGAGCCGGAGAAATGCGATGCTATTTATTAGATATGACCAAACCCATATGGAAGCGATCATCGGCCTCATGCACAGAGGCAATTTGAAAGAAAAACGGCAATGCTAATGAGGGTCGTCCTGATGGTTTTATGTTCTGAATCCCACTGTGCTTGCGCCGTTACTATATAAATGCCGACTATAATTACGATTGCTTATATACAACAGAGTGCATTACGCTTTTGCGAAACACACAATAGACTGTGTTTCTGTTCGTCCCTACTCACATTTTAGGCATAACAAATAGCAGGTGTATTCTCATGTGAAAACACATTGTTCTTGTGCAGTTAGCCAGCTGCTAATACTTAACACTTACAAGCTTTTTATTCCAGTACCATTTCCAATGTCAACTAGTGTGAGCGTAATGGCTGTATAATCGTTCAAATATTCGTATTTAGCATGAAGACAAATCATCTCCTCACCTCTGTCTGCTTTGTCTTGTTTTCTAGGCACTTTTTAAACAAAGTTTCACCAAGTTAGTATTGCAGTGATGATGTAACGACATTATACAACCTGTAATCCAACGGGTCTCATCTTTAGACCTGTCAAATTTTGCCGAAAATACCTGTGGCCGTGCTGTTAGCTAGAGATACGCCGTTATATTTACCATAGCCAATCAGAGAGCAATAAAGCATCGTTATTTATTGGCATGGCCTCTCCTGTTCCACGCGTCTTACTGAAAGTGGATTTGAGGGGGTTTGTTTCCTGTTTATCTGCCTGCACCCTGCTGCTATCGGTCAGGTTCAGGAGACGCCTCCATGGTGAACTTGCCATCTTTTTTTCTGCCCATTATATCACGGTATTAATCATTAGTCTTTGCCCCCTATCAGCTGGCTGCACAGGAATGGATGACACGTTGAATTACTCCAAAGACATGGTCTGTGTTATGCAGCCGAGTTGCTGTTAAGGAGAGAGTATGACACGCTAGTCTATCCATTAAGAGCATATTTTTAGGGAAATTCTCAAAAATCTGAAATGTCGATTGAACGCTTGTTCTCACTTTCTGTGTATTTCCTGTCAGAGTTCACAGATCTGTTTTAATGAGCAGAATGGGAAGAAGAACAGGTTTAAAGAGAGAGAGAGAGAGGGAGTGAGCGAGAGAGAGAGCGAGAGAGAGAGAGAATGATGAAAACTTTCTAAAGCAAGTTTGTGATCAAGCTCTGGAAGATCTCACATTTGCATGCATGGTTTCTCTGCTGAGTTTTCTGGTGGGCTTAATGTGGACAGGTCTTCCCTCTCATGCCCTCTCTCACCCCTGCTTCTCAAGAGAGATGCCAGTCTAGTAACTCATTATTTTTACTTGTGAAATTTGTCCACTCAGGAGAAAACCGAGTGTCTGGCAGCAGAGGTTGAGCCACAGCCCCACTGTGATTATGTCCAGAGAACATTTGGACCCTGAACACCCTGACATTTTATGTACCCAACCCAGTGTCTGACATATGGGCTACTTATATCATTTTCTTTTTTCCCAAAGTTATTTTGTGTTATGCATACCATAAAACTATTAATTAACTATAAATTACCCCTAGTGACTGTAGACGTCCAAAAGAGATTCTCCACAGTAACCTAAAAGGCATAGTTCACCCAAAAATTTGAATTCTGAAAATTACACTTTAAAAAATATTGGGTTATTTTTTTAACCCAAATGCTGGGTTCAGCCTGTTGGGTCATTTTATTGGGTTGTTTTCAATATTTTTACCCAGGTGCTGGGTCATTTTAACGCTAGGTTATTTTTTTTCTATCTAATCTTAAGGTTGACCCTGTCTCTGATGAAACTTTTCAACAACGCAGCTGCTGAGAACACAGGCTTTTTAAGTCCACAGGAGAGAGCGGTTCTCAGCGCTGCCGCTGCCGATTTGGTGCACTCTTTTGGGGAAATACAGAGCTCTGGCATGAAACTCTAGATGGCGCAGTCCAATAGGTCAAACTCAATCTGACCTAATGACATCATTATCACATGGCACAGCTGATTGGTTCTCTCCTGTATTGGTAGCCAATGAGCTTGCTGCTCAACATTCAAATATATGATTAGTGCTTGCAGTAGCAGTTGCAGCTTGCTTCAGAAACCCTCCACCTTTATAACAGAATTCAAGTTGTAAACGACACTGACTCTGGTTTTTCATGTTTAATACTGTAAAGCTGGTTGATTTAAGGCTATCTATAACAAAGTACTATATAAATAGACATGATGTGACTGGACTTTACTAGAGTACCGAACTGCAGAGCTCATGCAAACATCCACATCGCTGTAATCAGACGCATTCTTAACTGCTGCTTTCTCACCGCTGTCAGTTTTCAATGTGTTTATTTCGTTATTGAGAGGAAAGCGTGCAATATATTTACATATTCATCCAAACGCTGCTCAAGAGCTTCAGGTTCGGCTGTGTTTGCTCTGAAGCGCTGTACTCTTGAATTGCATCCAGGATGGCTGAATTACAGTCTTGCACTACAGCGTCACACTGGTCAAACCGCATTTTTGCAAGCTCTTACATTAGGTCCCATGAGATCAAACGACTACTCGACAACAAAAATATGTAGACAATTTTTTATTGTCGACGTTGTTGATAATGTCAACTAATCGTTTCATGCACCCATGCAGCAGTACTGGTGAGTCTGGGAAACTAGATTAGGTGTGTTCAAGAAGTCACCATTTCAGTTTCTTTGTGACTTCAAATACAACTCCTGACCACTAAAATAATTACAGCCATGTACGGGAGAAAACCAAGATAACATAACATTAATACTATAGTAGTATTACAAATATTAAAAGTACTAAAACAATGAAATAAGGTGCCCTTATTTGAGATACATTGATTTTGTAGTGTTAGTCTCATTAGCCCGAGTTTCCATCCATAGTTGCAAATTTAACTTGTGCACAAAATTTTAAAAAATTATACAAAATAAGCACCGTTTCCATCCAACAAGTCAAAGAGAACAAAATCATCACTTCCTGGTAGAACTGGCGCTAGGCTATTTATCACTATGAAAAGTAGGAGAAACCCCGGAATATAATAATTTTCAAAGGCCTATATATTAAATTACTTGCACCTCAGAGCGAGCAGATGAAACAAAATAAATGCGGTCATTGCTTTCAGAGGTGGATGCTGCTGTTTGGGAACGTAGTCGTGTAACAGTTCTGGGAGGCAATTATACAGAAATATGTTGATGACAGACTTTACAGAACAGAGTCAGACAGAACGAGATTGGTCCACTGGTTAAGTTTTGCCATCCCATAACGCAGTCACATGAATTTTTGATGCGCATGGAGGAATTTACTCAGCAAATGCGTTTCCATCTCCTTTTATTCGCATTAACCCTTTTTCAAAAACCATCTCAAGCGAGCGTAAAACTTTTTTGCGAATTAAAGGGGTCATATGATGATGCTAAAAATAACATTATTTTGTGTATTTGGTGTAATACAATGTGTTTATGCAGTTTAAGGTTCAAAAAACACATTATTTTCCACATACTGTAAATTATTACTGTACATTGAATCCCTGCCGCCTTACAATCTTAATACTGTATAAATATACCTTTTCATAATAAGCAGTGAATGCACTGTTCCATGCACCTACTCAGGGGAAGAGCTCATTTGATGTGCTACACTCTCTTTCATTAGATGTACTTTGAGAGAGGCAGTCTTGCCAAATTTATAACATCATGTTTCAGAGCTTTGCATAATGGTGTACATCCCCTGTAATACAGAGCAGAAAATAATCCTCACGTCTGGGAGAGAACAAAGGCACCAGGGGAGGCAATTATACAGAAATATGTTGATGACAGACTTTACAGAACAGAGTCAGACAGAACGAGATTGGTCCACTGGTTAAGTTTTGCCATCCCATAACGCAGTCACATGAATTTTTGATGCGCATGGAGGAATTTACTCGGCAAATGCATTTCCATCTCCTTTAATTCGCATAAACCCTCTTTCGCACAAGTCAAAAACCACCTCAAGCGAGTGTAAAAACTTTTTTTGCAAATGAAGGGATTTTTATTCAAAATTTGTTGTTTCCATCACTCGTTTCTTCAATACTTCAAAATGCACATAAAAACAAGGTGATGGAAACATAGCTATTGTAGGATAATTTGCAGCTTTAGTAGTTATGAAAGAAAATGTAAACATAGTAAATAGTTCCCGGACTCTGCCTGAAACTGTACTTATTTACAAAATAAATATTGTGGTAACTCAATGGAAATAAAACTGAAAATTGTTATTTAGACTCCACGGGGCACTGACCAAAGGCATTTTTTCCCCCCATCTGATGTCCCAATTTCAGAGAGACACATGTTTCCTCATCTTGAGAATAAAATGAGCCATTTGGGCTGCTATGGAGCCAGACTGTACCAGACTCAAAGCAAATATTGTACTTCTCTCCACTTTTTTTCCTTTTCTTTTAAGAAATCTTCTAAAGAGAAAAAGGCAAAAACTTACTTAAATTAGCAACTTCTAACATTCCCCTGTGGTTTCCAAATGTGAAGATCCACAATAAAGCAAAGATTTAATCAGACACCGAAGAGGGGAAAAAAGGGTTTTGTGCTCCAGAAACAAGATGACGTGATGTCTGATGGCGACAGTAGAAATGGTATCTTGAAAGAAAAATCCCCCCTTATGGAAATCATGTCAGAGAAATCCACAAAATGAAACTGTGGGCAGCTTAAACAAACCATATTTCCCCTTTTCCCTTTGTTCTTCACTCCAAGAGAGAATGACTGTTTAATCCTCTAATCTCATTGTTCAGCTGTGTCTGGGTGGTTGAGGGAAATTACTTTTTCACAGTGATGGTATAGAGTGTGATTTGCCAGAGAATGTTTCAGAACTTATTGCTTCTGAATTTATTGTTCATAATTAGGCTTGCCTCTTGTCATGCCATTTCACTTTCAGTTAAAATCGTCCCATCAATAAATACACTATAAATTATAAGACAACACTGATAAATCTGTTCATAAAAAAGGTTTAGAGGGATCAGTTTGATCCGGTAAGCAGCCAAAACTTGGAAGGGCCTTGAGTTTCAGTTCACTGGGTGGGTAAATGATACTGGTGTGGTCCAAAGACATCAATGCCCCTTGCCATTTTAATCAAATCACTAGTGTAAAGCATTACATTAGAGGCTAATGAAAAGCAAGCCATTTCCCATTCCAGGCATTCAAAACCAAATATTTAACCAGTTCAGAGCTGAAGCAATTTCCCATAAAGCTGCTTAAATTAATATTTCACCCAAAAATGGCATAATTTACTCACCTGCATGACTTACTTTCTTCTGTGGAACATAAAGATAACATAACTTTGAGAAATGACAATGGATTACTGGTCACCACAACTGTTTGGTCATCATTCTTTAAAATATCTTCTTGTGATCTGCAGAAGAAATAAAGTCATACAGGTTTGGAAAGACATGAGGGTGTATAATGGATGACAAAATCCCTTTAACAACAATGTGGACTGTGAAAAGCACTTTACAAACAAAACTGAACAAAAGAACAGACATGATCTGTAGCAAATAGAAAAGTCCTAGTTCATTGCAGAAGCCTGTTGTTGAGAGATCTACACTGAGAGGAACAAATGGAAGTGCAGCCGCATGAAGCAGGATCCCTTGTACCCTTTTCATGACATGTTCACACTCCTAACTTCTGGAGCGGAGCTAAAGAGAATCCAGGCTAAAACCACCAGACTATGGAAGTTTCTTGTCACAAACTGTCAGACTACTCTAGTCTGCCTGACAGAAATCCTCGCGTCACCCAATACCCAACTTTCCAAATCTGCTGCCTGAACCCAAAGCTCTGTTTAACCACATCAACAGTTTATGCCTCACTATAGTCACACAAGAGAAGGGGAGCGATTCCATTCCAGGATAACCAGACTACTGCAGTGACTATGTCTGGCATTGTTCTCTCTATAGGTTTCCTGCATGTTGCTGCTGGAAACGGGGCTTATTGGGCATACTTTCCTTGCATATCCATATGACAGCTCAGTATCTCGATATTAGTGAAGGCCCTTTGAATTCCCCAGTGTCCCATTTCATTCACCAAAAACAACATTTCAAAATCTTCCCTGTCCCAGCTTTCATCTTGACTTTGGAAAAAGAAATGGCATTGAGTGGTCTGTTTTTCTCAGTGAATTATTCTGGACAGCTCAGCAGGCAGTTCTGACACAACAAGCCAATATCCCAAATGGTGCCCTAAATCCCATTAAGTTGTCCTTTGACACAATGCCACATAGACTACTGGGTAGCAGTCCAGAGCAAAACAATGATCATAAATCAACTTTTAAGGAAGGCCTTTATGGTTAGGTTGCATAAAGTCCAACTAACCCTACATTATTACACATATAATAAAAATAAATAAACTACTCCAATTCCAA
This sequence comes from Sinocyclocheilus anshuiensis, assembly GCF_001515605.1. Taxonomy (NCBI): domain Eukaryota; kingdom Metazoa; phylum Chordata; class Actinopteri; order Cypriniformes; family Cyprinidae; genus Sinocyclocheilus; species Sinocyclocheilus anshuiensis. The sequence goes on from NW_015549974.1 coordinate 430,049, forward strand.
AGGCTTCAATTCAGAGAACTGCTTATGCTTTTCAGTGTATTCACAGATTTTTGATTTATTGCTGTTAGACCTACTAAAGGTGTGCAACACCTATGACCATCCAACAGCCTTTTTACTGCTGCAACTATTTAGTAAAGCAGTCATCTGACTGCAGTGTTCAGACAGACACTCAGAGCAAGTACCACACCATAGAGCACAAACGTCAAAATTCAGACAAATACAGTCCTGGACTTCTTTAATCTCCCTGCAACACCTCACAAATATGCTACACTTGTAGTTTGTGCATAAAAATGGGAGCACGGCTCAAATCTTTCAGACAGTCTTTTAAAGGGGTCATATGATGCTATTTCAAGTTTTCCTTTCTCTTTGGAGTGTTACAAGCTGATTGTGCATAGATAAGATCCCTGAAGTTGCAAAGACTAAAGTCTTAAAACCAAAGAGATATTCTTTATCAAAGTTAAGACTCTGCCACGCCCCCCTAAAACGGCTCGTTCTAACACGCCCCCACATGTCTACCTCACTATGTGGAAATATTTGCATAACGCCACCCAAATGTGCAAGCAAAGAAAGAAGGCGTGGTTTCAGTAACCGCAGTTAGTGTTGAAGCAGCCATGTCAGGGAGACACTGTGTGTTTCTAGGCGAAAGCAAAAGCACTTTATTTGGCCTTCCGAAAGTAGATGCATTGATCTTTAAAAAAGCATCATATGACCCCTTTAATAAATTAAAATACAAAACTTATCTGAGAAAGTTTTATCATGCTAACTGCTGGCAAGCTGAAGCATATGTCAAAATGCTCTCAGAGAAGTTTCATAAATAGTCAAGCATCTTGGCCCACCTCAAAGCAAGAGCGTGCAATAGGGATGTAATGGTATGAAAATTTCTTATTACGATTATAGTGACCAAAATTATCACGGTATTGTTAAAATGTGCTGGAGATGTTCAAAAAGTACCAACAAATAAATCAACAAACAACAAATAAAATGACTTTTTGTTTGCACAATAACATTACCAATGATGTTCGGATTTTAAATGACCACTTGACTGACAACAGTTTAATAGCATGTTGAAATATCTAATGTAAATGTTCAAATAAAGCTTTGAAAAAGTTTCAT
>NW_015549974.1:431817-444625 GCF_001515605.1 Sinocyclocheilus anshuiensis
ATAATTCTAGATAACTTATCTGAATTGTTTAAATGTGTAGAATCCACATAAGCTTGTTTTTCATCAACCGGTCAAAATTTACAGCAGGGCATGCAAATTCAGTCCGTTTTTGTGCAGACAGAAACTGCATACAGGCTGAATGTAAATACAGGTCTCTGTAAATCCACTCACTGATAGCAGGTGGCGCTTATGGAAAAGCTGAATTAGAGCTGTTTCCCGTAAACTCCGTGGACAAAGCAGTATTGCGATTAAGAACACATCCTTTAGGTATTACATAGAGCGAAGATGAAAACAAAATGCCATTGAATAGTTTTTGAAGACAGTCAGAACCTTCAGAGGTACATTCATATAATTACACTGAACAAAATTATAAACGCAACACTTTTATTAATTCAAATTAATTTGTATAATTATTTTAAAGGGGTCATATGATGTTGCATATGATAAATACACATTATTTTGTGTATTTGGTGTAATGAAATGTGTTTATGCGGTTTAAGGTTCAAAAAACACATTATTTTTGAAGTTGATGCATTTCATCAGCTCCAGGCATGAGCAATTTTACAATTTTAGCATATCGTCCTCTTTTGGAAAGCCAAACAAAGTAGTTTCACTTTCACAAGGAAACACACAGCGTCTTCACAACATGGCGGTGGCGGCGGCAGCAACAACAATACTACAGCGAGAATAAAAGTTACGCCTTCTTTCTTTGCGTGAACATTTGGGCGGCGTTATGCAAATCTTCCCACATCGTGACATAGACATGTGGGGGCGTGTTAGAACGAGGCGTTTTAGGTAGGCATGGTTGACTCTTAACTTTTATAATCATATGACCCCTTTAAAACCTCCCAGCTTTTCTGCCCCGTTTTCACTCAAAACGAAAGTACTCTGCGTGCTGTGCGCACGTGAGACTGTTACTTAAAACTGTGCTTCATGCTGGACAGTATTTATTTATCGCGAGTTGTTCAAATCGCGATAATCTAATACGGTTTTAATGATAATTAAAAGATGAAAAGGTAATACTAACCATGGGGAATTTTATCATGATTTATCGTCAAACCGGTAATCGTTACATCCCTAGAGTGCAACAGTCACAAAGAGGGTGATCACAAGCAATTTCGGAAACTTAAAGTTGTAATAAAAGAAAGGAAGTGACAGATCATTTCTGACTTGTGACATGCATCCGACTGAAGCATAATATGGAAAAATGAAAAACCATAGGGCAGGTTCTATTCCTCAGTTGGATGGAGTCTGAATGTGAGCTTGCAATCGGTTGTAAGAAAGGGACTGGTTTAAGCAGACTGAAGTCTGGCATATGTCACCAGAGAGAAGTTTGTAGTTTTACTGGAAGATTTGGGGGAAAATAAAACAAAACATTTGCATAGAGTAATCGTTTACAGTAAGATCAATAGTATGCATTTATAAAATAGATAGGGTGAATTTTCATTTCATACAGACTTTAAAATGACAAACAGAACACCTTACGGTCTCGTAGACCTCAACTACATCGCAGATCTGAAAGACTAAAACACAGTGAGTTTTAATGAGTATTTGTGTAGTACTTTGGAGGAAGAGGTCATCATATTGGTGTTGTTGCACCATCTACCATTAACCCACAAAACCTGCAGCAGCCAGGTCAGATTAAGGCTCCATTACCATCCTTTCGCTCTTGATAATCTGTTAGTGATTGGCATTTCCCTATTCTCCCCTCACCTCGGTCATTCCCACATGTGTCATCTTGGCTCGCCGGAGGGCAGATAGGGGCTGTCAATTAGCAGATAATGTAGGAAGCAGCTGAATGTCAAACAACGCTTCCCCGGCGGCGACCACGCATCAGATGTCCATCTGGCTGCCTGCGGGATACAATGTCTTGTTACTGAAGTGGGGTTAGAGGGAAAAACAGCCAGCGGGAGGGGAGAAAAGTTGACGAAATCTGGCACGTTAGTTACAGGCTCTCTATCACTTTCACTAATGCAAGACGACATTATAGTTCAATTGTAGGTCCATGAAGAGATGTCTAGAAACAATGCAGCATTTGTTTGAGGTTTCCTTTCCATGTTTACGGTTTCGGTTCAGTTGTCAACTTTCTGGTCAATACTTTACATTGTTTTCTAGGTCCAGGAATCAGCCTACATATAAACCACGCAAGAAGCCTGCTGTGGCTATTTCATTCAAAATCAATAACCACGCTGAAATATTACAGCAAATCTCCACCATCTTTAATATAAACCACGTGGAATATCCACAGTATGAGAATTCAAGCCAAAAGGACAAAATCCATTTCTACGTCCATCATGTAGGCTGACCAAAATCTAATCGAGCTTGTTTGCGAATAGAGCCTGTTCCGTTTTTCTCATGGAAACTCCTTCATCATTTCATTTGAGCCCTATCACCTTTAAAAATAACCGTAACCACCTCTTGTAGGTCAAGTCAGACAAATAGTCCCCTGGATATAATTAGCCATCTGTCAACAGCCATCAATTCACCCTGACTGAAAGCCGTGTCAAACAGTGCTTTGGAATTTCAACCAGATCTGTGACTGCCAAACGTATGTATTTCAAAAGACACACTGCCAGAACAAAACTTGGCCCAAAAAATATTTCAAGAGATTTGTAAGGAAATTAATGTCACATCCAATCCATCATGACTAGCCTAAGGGGATAAGGCTTGCGGTTAGTGATATGTGAGAAAATGTCAAGTTTTTAAAAAGAAGTTAGTGCCAACTTATTTGGGGAATTTTAAAATGGAGGGTTTGCTGCCAAATATCACTGACTTTAGTTTGATGCTCATCTACTTCAGCGCTCCATTTCCAATGTGACTGGAAATGTGCTGGCATTACAGGGTCAATGTCTCCATCTTGTGGTTGTACTACTTTTGCTCACAGGGGTAAAACTACCAATATAACAGTGAAATTCTCTCTTAACACATTGATTGCACAACTACAATTTTAGCATAAATGAAATATCAACAAACACAGAAAGAGAAGAATAACACAAAGACACAATGTATACAGAATTGAAAGTGAGTATATTGTTAGGTGCCTGGGTATTACAACAGCTGTTGTCATGGCATTGCGAGGTATTCATTAGTTTACTCTCCAAGAGGCACTAAATATAGTGTTGCATGTATAGCTCTGCTCATTTTGCTTGGATTCAAGGGATCCCTGAGCAGAAACATAGTGCACATATACTGTACAAGCTCACTTCAACTAGATTCAGAATACATATATTATATTGTTGTCCATCACATTCACACAAACACATTCCACTCTCCAATTTATGATGTGAAAATGACATGTCAGCATTATGAAAATTACATCAAAAAAAGTCAAGCAGCATATTTGTAATTTGGCAACATAAATGAGTGACTTGATGTTAGCCATTCTCATAGCTCCACCAACAGCTCATTTTATACACCACTTCATTTCATACACTCACAAAATGTGTTCTTTTTTTCACATTTGAACACTAAAGAGGAGGCCCTTACAATTATGTCAGATTAAACTAAGGCAGTGAATTACTGAGAGGGAAAAACAGCATTTGGCTTTCCACGAACTACCTACTGTCACCCACGTTGACTTATGTGCTTCAATATAAAAATTACTAATACAAATAAATCAAAGTCATTGTGCAGTTTGCAAAGAAGCGCACAGCAAAGAGAACTACTAGTATGGAGGCAGTGTTATGAAACTAAACCAAACAAAAATCATTGTTCAGCATCTTTCAGTCAAGGCTAGTCATTTTTCCTGACTAATATGACTGCCGCTGAAAGATCATGATTTTGTCTGTAGATAATGCACTTCGATCACACACAACACACTATAGAATGATGCTGCGTCCATGCTGTGCTACATCAATATCTCATGCAAATACTGCCATAGAGAATAAGTCAACAATTGGCTACTAATTTATCTTGTCTCCCATTTTAACTAACATATCGCTGTCTCTTCAAAGATAATTCATCTGAAACAGATCAGATTACTTTAAGAGGTGACTGGAAGTTTATGTCTGCTACAATGTGTCTTACGAGGGATTTTTTGATCTCTAGACATACCAAGTCTTTACCTGTGTAAGCCTTACAGTTACCAAGTGTTTGTATAATGATATTCTTTATGAAAGGTGCAGTGTGTAATTTCTGCATCACTAGTGACCAAAATGGAATTTAAAAAATAATACTGAGTCCAAATAAGTTTCTCCAAACATTTGGTCCTGGAACGGCGAGTCCAAAACCATTTGAATTCTTATTAATATTTTTTAAACCCAAACGAGTTAAGCACACAGAGTTAAAAATAAATAAATTAATTAATTAAAAAATGATGATAATACACTCTAAAAAATGCTGGGTTAAATACAACCCAGTGCATTTTTTTTAACTCTAAAATGCATCAGTAAAGTCTGTGTGATTGAGTTGACCAATGAAATGGGCTGTGGTGCTGGATTTGCACTTAACTGGTTTGGGCAAGGAAAAAAATCTTGCAAGATTGGGCTGCTCACAAATTTAGTTTTTTTTTTTTTGGATAATCTTTTAGATACCTCTACACATTATCGTTGAAAATTACAAACAGCACCTTTAAAATATGACAATGTCTACTATTCTTCTTGATGCTTTTGATGGATATTATGCAGCATTTTTTTTCATTATTTTGATCCTTGATCCCAAATAATATTATCAAACTGTATTCTGTATATCATTAGCTCACTGTATTGCTCAGTGTTTTCATATATTGAGGTCTGCAATGACATGTTGTTGCATAGTAGTCTTTTCATAACTACTAGCAGGCACTTCTCGAGTTGGAGGCTCGAAGTGCCAGGCTGGCAATGGACTTCACCAAGTAGGTGGAGGCTCTGTGGCAGGCGCCGGCACTAGCGATGTAGTTGGAGGCTAACCGGTGTAGACGCTTGCTCCCAAAAGTATTATAATGGCCAGGCATGACCTTGTCAATCTCCTCTTTATCGACCATCTTAACCAGCCTTTCGCAGCTACGAATGTAGTCGCTGATCCGGCTGTATGGAAGCCAATCAATCATGGAACCATCATAGGCCACGTCTCCACTGAACAGCATTTTGTTCTCCTTGTCATGGAGACAAATGCTGCCTCTGGAATGGCCCGGCATGTGGAGAACAGTAAGCTGTCGGTCCCCAAGGTTGATAACATCGCCTGGAGAAGGAGGAAAGGAAGGAAATGTGGAAACTGGATATTGTCACTGCATTGCAGCACTGACACAGCAGAAGCTGTATCGACTGATGCACAAGTTATGAAGCAGAGAAGGATTTGTGAGGTACGTAATGTAGAGGTAAGAGTTAGTTTATAATTAGTACTGCTGAGCTGAGATATCCTGATCCAAGAACAAAAATGTTGCGTTAAAAGGTTTTAATCATATACTTTTAAAAGCAAATATGTGTGTTTGCTGGATATAAGCTGTTAGGTAACACACAGTGATTACATCTGCCTAAGCTATGCCTTTAAACATCCACAAACATTTACAAGAAGGGTTCAAGGCACAGAAATAATTCAGAGTACACACACCTTTTCCACAACAGATTTCCATGACTTTTACAGTCAATTACTGGATAAGAATCTGTATAAATTATTTTATTTGACTATTCACAAAGAGTACTTTCTTACTGATGAAATATTTTCAGTTAAGCATAACTTTTTAACTATAACTAAATTGAATTATATACATACTTAAAAAAAAAAACACTGTTAAGTAAACACGTACAATACAACACAATACTCACTACAGTCATTATGTGTGTCACCTTAACATCTGGAGATGCACTGGCATGAAAAAAATAGGCCTAATCTGTCCACTGACTGAACATCTATTCATATGCAGTAGCACAACTCACTGCAAAACAGTCCATTCACAGAGAATTATAGGGAGGATGTCATGTATGATTTACTCAGAACTTTACTCTGATTCTGCTGGGTTTCCGCCAATGGTCCACTATAATGGTGTATTTCCACCATCAAGGAGATGAAGCCACATTAGACAGTGAGCTTGCTTTTCACTAACCACTGACATGCCTCTGGTGAGTCAATCATGATCTGATTTATTTCGATCTTTCTCTAGAGCTCTTCAAATGTATTATGCAATGCTGCCCAGAATGAAGTCATGCAATTCAGTGCATTGTTCTACGGTATTCTGGAGTACCTTATGCAATAGTGTGTGTGTGTGTGTGTATACACACACAAATATTTATAATAGTGTGTATACACACACACAAATATTTACAATGTTGCATGCATTACAATAACATTATAATCATGCAAACAGTATAATAACCGACCTTCTTGTAATATATGTGTTGGCGTAACCGCCTTGACTCTGTACTCTCTTGCTCGCCATCCAGGCGCAGGATCCTCCACGATCTCGCGGTCAGATAACCATGTCACGGTCTCGAAGTTGTCACCGTTAGCCAGAGCATCCACCTCCGCCTTGTGCACGCCCACCTGTTGAAACTGATGCAGCCCACCCGAATGATCAAAATTGCACATGCGTGCCAATGGCTAAAAGCGGGTTCTTGCGCTTCGAATAGTCCCCTACCAGCCCTTTACTATTGATGTATTCAGGCAGACTCCGTAAACCCAGTCCGGTATCTATGACGACGTCCTGATGGGACCCGCGAATGAGCCAGATATTCGCCCTGTTCCCCGATTCATAAAACCGCTCCTGGATCCAAAACACGCCACTTTCCAGCGACTTATGCGCGTACCAGTCAGTCGCAGACATCTCCATTAAATGTATGGCTTTTAACCTATAATTTTGGTTTCAAATCCTAGCTGCCGCGGCCGCAGAAAGGACGCTGACACCCTGTTCCGCAAGCGAAGCACGTCATCGAGCGTAACGACATGACGTGCTGGAGAGTCTAAATACTATTGGTCAATGCGGCAATAGGCACCACCCAAGTCATGCATATTAATCACCAAAATACTATTTAATTCAGGTACTCATTTATATTCGTCCAAAAGCTGTAACAGAACAAGCTAAGCAGTTGCACCTTAAATAATTGTTGCTGCCTTAGTGGTCCAGTTTTAAAGAAATACTGCATGTTGTCATTATTTACTCACCCATGTTTCAATGCAGTGAATCTTCATTTCCAAAATCATATAAAAATAATCCACACGAAATTATTTCGCGTCTTCTGAAGCAACATGACAGCTTTGTGTGATGCCCAGATTGATTTTGAAGTAATTGTCCAAAGATAATCTTCCCCCAGCGAAGTCTATTCCCAAATCATTAGCGATGGCATTCAATAGGGATGGGCGGATCGATCGATCTTCACATGAAAATATCGATTCTAAAGTGCATTTTTTAACCATTAATTTTATTTATTTATCAAGAAATTCGGTGCATAAAATAAGTGGAAAAAAATTCTAAGTGGGAAAATAGACTATATTAGCGAATAATTGTGTTGGATACAACCATTTCTCCTGCTCAATGGAACACACGCAAATGCTGAAAGACAGAACCAATCAATCACAGACAGCGTTCGCTGCTGACGCATGGCTCAAGAGTGCTTGTTTAAAGGGGTCATATGATGCGATTAAAATTTTTCCTTTCTCTTTGGAGTCATTATAAAAGCTAAGAGTCAACCACACCTACCTAAAAGGCTCCTTCTAACACGCCCCCACATGTCTACATCACAGATGTGGGAATATTTGCATAACGCCGCCCAAATGTTCATGCAAAGAAAGAAGGCATAACTTTTATTCTTGCTGTAGTATTGTTGTTGCCGCCGCCGCCATGTAGTGAAGGTGCTGTGTGTTTCATTGTGAAAGTGATGGCCTTTGTTTGGCCTTCCAAAAGAGGACGATATCCGCTTCGTCATGCCTGGAGCTGATCCGTGCTGGTTGCTGAGGAAATACTACAACTTCAAGCTGTGGCTCACCGGATCGGCTTTCACCTTGGACGAAGCGGAGTCCAGCCTGGGGTCGCCACATGTGGTTGCCGCAAGCCCGCCCGCCACCGCTCACTCTAGCCCGCCGTGTGTAACGCTGTGTTTTGTTGTGAAAGCGAAACTACTTTGTTTGGCCTTCCAAAAGAGGACACGACTAGAAATCCGTGGTTAAGTTGTATTTACAACACTGTTCCAGAACAGTTCAACCCAAATATTCAGATGTGTCCAGCGCATTTTATGGAGGACTGTTTCCTGATCCTGGTAGAGTAGACTACAATGCGGGTTTCTCAGCAGCAGAAGTCATCATAGTTGGGTTAACTTGAATAGCAGTGAATGGGAGAGTACCACAAATATATTTTTTGCATTCCCATTTGCTCAAATAGCAAAAGAAAAACTCCACGATAGTGTTTTCATGACTTTCAATAAAAGGAAAAAAATTGAGAGACTGATAACGGCTGTCAGAAGAGCGAACGATGTTAAATTTACCGTCCCTCCCATAGACGCTGCATTAGAAACACTTTTTGTAATTTGATGCAAAGGTGATATAATACAAAGAATAGTGTTATAAATGTACATACATTTTTTAAAAATACAAATATGAAAAACTTTAGAGGATTTACGATGCTGATGACCGTTAAAACGTCATCACAGTCTTGTGAAAAGGGTCCATTCAGCCCGAATCAGTTTTCTAAAGCATTTTTGAAAAATCGCTTACCCCACCTTTAAAGCATGCATATTTGTATGGAAATAATATGCTCACTTTTAGGGGTATAGTTGCACCTTTGAGGTTACTGCCCCAGTAAAGGGCTAAAATACAATTATAGTATATTTTATTTCTGACAGTGAACAAAAAAACAAAAAAAGCCTATGGAATGTTAAAAAACATGGCTTTAAAATCTAATATTAAGTGAGTATGATTACTGATTATGTTCTTGTAATAATTTAAAAGATCTGTTTAGTTTATAGGTATCGGTATCGAAAAAAAATAATTAGAAATCAGATCGAAAATAAACTAAGAGGTATCGCCCATCCCTAACATTCAATTAAAAAAAATGGCGCGTTTTAGGTTTCACGTCATTGACGCCAAAAAAACATTGGTGCTCGCGCGTCACGTGACTTACCACGACGCAATGTGTTTACAACGCCGCTAGTAGTAATTATGTCCAAGAACAACGTCAATATTTTTATACTTTGACTAGTTGATACTTTATCACCCCCTCCATCACCCATGTAAGGAACATTTGAATGACCAAAATGGCAGGAAAGGGCAGAGGAATAGTGAGTGAGTGAGTGACGTGACATGTGGCCAAGTATGGTGACCCATACTAGGAATTAGTGTAAGGCCAGATAGTCATTATCTAGAAAGCCCTGACTTTTGCTTCTTTTTTTTTTTTTAGATTTAGAGAAATGCATTACACCATCTAGGACATAATTCTGGCTCCTTTTCAGCAAATTGAATATAAACCAGGGCCTTTGAAAGCTGGAGAGGATGAAGACTATATGAGAGCTTTGAAACAAGAGATGAGAGGACAAATGAAAGACCTCCCATTTAACATAAAACCCCATGCAGGAAAGTGAGGTGAGTATAGTAGCCTTTATTTCATTTTGGTAACATATACTACCTATTGCTTCCTACTTGGGGTCTTAGGATTTCTGAGATAATCATATTGTAAAAGTATATTACTATGAGTGAGAGCACTGAGGGCAATGTTGTGTTTTAACAGTGGCCTTAAGACATTAAATCTATTTAACTTTAAGTGAAATAGTATAACTGATTAGGGATAGTATAACCTTGAAAATAGTTGTGATTGTTACTTGATTGTTTTATTATTTTTACAATGTTACTTAAAATATGAAAAGTCAAATTTAGAAGTTAAAAGAAAGTGATCTTTTTTAAAGTGTTTGCCAATGTGCTCACCAGTATAATTCACAAGATGTGGAGAGGTACAAGGAGAAATACACAAGAGAAATTAAAAGAATTGAAGATGACAACTGGACACAGGGTAATACAGGAATCACTTATGAATACTATTTAAATTGGCTGATTTCAGACAAATTATAAACTTGCTTTGTAGATTGGAACCGTCTTCCAAAGGAGCTGAAGCCACACAAGAAGATAATTAGAAAGAAAAGAGGTAATTTCACAAAATGCAGAATCCCTCATTAAACAAACAGCTTTTTTGAATAACCTGTAAATAATTTTAATATTGTTTTTCAGGAACTTGAAAAGAAGGGAGACGTAAAATCAGATGAGGAGGATGAAGCAGAGGGAGGGAAGAAAGATGATGAGGAAGGGGAGGAAGAAGAAATTGATGAAGAGCTTGAAGAGGTAAAAGCATTTACTAATAGCAGTATTTAAGGTTAAACAATTCTTTCTCAACCGCATCTGTAGCATGTTGTGCATGAAAATTTAACACAGAAATTACATTTTTTAATTTCAACTTTAGTCTAACTATAACACTTAAATAGTGCATGCTTAAGCACGAGACTGGTGTGATTGTATCACAACAAAATGTGTCTGTGCAAAGCTAAAAGCCACTTTTCAAATAGGTTTCAATTAGCTTTTCATTCTACTAATGGAATCATTAGAACATTTGTTTTTCTTTGACTTGTCCTTTAGTTTGTAAAACGTAATGTTGTAGTACGAGACCGGTCTTAAGACCATTTTTTGATGGTCTTGGTCTTGACCGCATTTTTTACTCGGTCTTGTCTTGTCTTGATTTTTATGTGTTTTAGTTCATTTTAATGCTTGTTTTGTTTTATTTTAAACTATTTTAAGTCATCTTGAGGTCCCCTTGGAAGTTTGTTGAGCCCCATAGTGGACCCCGGCCCCTGGCTGAGAACAAATGATTTATACTGTTATGCCGGGTCAGAAATTATTAAAGGACTGTGTCAAAAATGTCACCAAAATTAATACATACACACACAAAATTCAAGATATTGTTGCAAAAATAGTGCTTGAGTGTATGAGATGTGGATTTTTATATTATATGATATAATTAAGCAATATCACAAGAACAAGATAACTTTTTTGAAAAAAAAATTTGCTTTTATAAGAACATTCAGTAAACTATTTTTAACATTATTCTCAACATTATTTATGCATTTGTAATTGTACCAATTCAGATGCAGCTTCTGTGCCACCACTGCAGTGCAAAGATGAATTTTGTTGTTAAAAGATTTCATTTGTTTGGTAACAGCTCTGTAACAGCTAAGTGTCTTATTATTGTATTTAATTATTAAAAAAGAAGGCATTTCTCAGGCAGCAAATGTGGATCCTTTAGATGAATTTGAGCAATGCTGGTCTGGTCTTGGTCTTGACTCGGTCTCAACCTGCCTTGGTCTTGGTCTTGTCTTGGTCTCAACCGCTCAAAGTCTTGGTGTTGTCTTGGTCTCGGATTAGGTGGTCTTGACTACAACACTAGTAACATGTGACACTGCTTTTTATTTATTTACTAATATTTTTATCTGATGAACCTGACATTCAGGGCCCCGTTCTTCTTACGTCGCTTATTACATCCGAGATGAAATGTCACATCCAAGACGATATCATCGCACTAATCAGGATCTGGCTAATTCGGTTCTTCGAATGCACCTGTTGTTGATGATTAGTATGGCTGGATTGAGTTATCTGAGATAATTGCGCGTTCATGGGTTGGTTTAAAAGGGGCTATGTATCGATACTCGAAACCACGATCAGCAATGCAGCGATTGGCTGGCGGCAAGACAGCAACTTATAATTAAAAAAGACACCTGACGAAAAACTTGACAAATTTTTGGACTTTTATAGGGAAACAGCCAAGCGAACAAAACTACATAAATGTTATAATAGATAAATGAAATGTGCACTGTTTTTATTTTATTTAAATTTTTTACATGATTCCCGATTATTTATATTCACGATTTGTCATATTTGTACAGGCTTTACATTTTTATTTCAATGTAGTAATTAGCAAATCATTTAATTTTATATTTGAACAGATGTGTTACGTGACAGCATTAATTAAAGTTTCTTAAGGGTCAAGATGTTATCTGTATCTCCTGCGCTCCATCAAGCCACACATAATAGTTATAATCACTCAAATTAATGCACGACTCTACATTATTTGTATAGCATGTGTGTAAGACTCGAATACAGTTATGAAGTAATAATTTTATGACGAATACATCTTTCAGTGAGTAAAACTGGCATTCTGTAGTATTAAAGACTACACAACATTATTATATTATCTTTAAATTAATTTTTAAATGATTGTTATTTTAAATTATTGTCCCTGGATTAGTAGGATACTCTTGTAATAAAGTAGCGGTGGTAGCGGACAGAGTTTAAGTATCAATTCTGCTTAAAAAGATGCAATCTAATCCTGTTTACATTAAATAAGCCTGCTCCCGAGCAGGTTTAAGTTTACAGACCTGTTGCTATGACAGCAACTCCGGGATGAGCTTTGAAGAACCAAACAATCCAAGATCATGCATCCAAGATCATGCCAAATCGTCAACAATCAAATCCAGCTAACTGAGTTAGCGACGTACGAAGAACGGGCCCCAGGTGTGTGAGGTGGTGTTTATTTATTTTTCTGTGGTATTCGTTCATTCATTCATTAACAAACCTTATGGCAGTCCTGTCATCGGTCAAGTGCACACCCAAGTACCCGCATATATCTAACATGGTTTCAGTTACTAGGAAAACTATTTTAGTGCAACTGTTTTGACAGCACAGAGTATTTTAGTACACGACAGTCGTGTTTGAATAATCAATAACAAATGTACTTAGAATTCCAGAGCACTAAAAGCACGATCAAACTTTTTTTTTCTTCCCATAGAAAAATGACTACATAGCAAACTACTTTGAAGATGGTGATGACAACATGGATGAAGCCACTTACTAGAACCCCCCCCCCCCC
>NW_015549974.1:445249-447460 GCF_001515605.1 Sinocyclocheilus anshuiensis
AATTAAAAAAAAAACATCATAAATATCATGCAAATCATATCAGGCACAATAATTAATATGTATCAATACGTATGTACTATATAAAAGGACTAGATTTAGTTGATACACTTCATGTCTACAAAGAGCAGTGTTTTATAGGTATAAAAATAAGATTCAGCTTAATTATATAGATAATTGTCTAAACTGGTATAATTTAAGCTAAATGATTACAAAATTCAAAGCTTAAAAATAATTAGGAGATTCAGATACTAAAATATAATTCCTTTATTTTCAACCTGCATCTACAGGATGAAGGCACATACTGTTCAAATGTCATCAGTGTACTCCATGTTTCATAGAAATGCTTACATCTCTGCTACTTCAATGGAATCTAACATGTTTGAGAATAGTATACAAATCATCCCTGTGCTCTTGCTAGAAGAACAAAACAGGAATCCATTATGGTTCCATTAAGTTTTGTTTTTCTTTTTTACAAGCAAAGTTTAAAAATTTAAAACCAGCAACTTTTTTTTTTTTACCATTAGTTGCAATACTGAATCTGGATTCTACATTTTCTAAAATAAATTACCATGTTTATTTCCCTGACAACCAAACAGTGGCAGCAAATATCTTAATATATCAGCTATTTGCCATTGATGCAAACTACGAGCTTAATAGAGGTACAGAGATATACACTGGCTCATGAGTGACACACACATAACAAAACCAGCAATCAACTGCAAAATGCATCAAGGACAAATGCTGACAGGACTGGAATCATTTCGTGATTACTCGATCCTCTCACGTGTCTCAGTTAATTTCACTTAAAATGTAATTAATGTTCCCTTAAAATTTAAGTACCCCTTTATGTTTCCTCTTCATGCTTCACAAAATGTTGCTGTTTAGGAGCAGGCTGTAGGTGAGAGGCAGCACTGGTCCGTGGTAACCCATGAGGCTCAGCAGCAGCTGCCTGTGTTGGTCCAGGCCTGATAGAGTCTATGGTAGTATGGTGGCTAACATCTGCTTTCATCAAAACTTCATAGTACAACAGGTAAAAAACAGGTGTAACTATGCCCACGACCAACATAATGGCAACTGCGGTCCACCATCTCATTCCCCAGTCAGCACCATAGTATGGGTCTTTCTTTTGTGCTGGTCTACGCTCGGGGTCTCCCAAAAGCGGCTGCTCCAGCGAGGACACAACCTCATTCAGGCCGCTCCTGGAAGGGGCAGATGACTTGACGAGAAATTGAATGTCCTTGTCCTTCTCCTGCAGGAAGCACTCCACGCTGTCCACAGATGAGGAAGAGGATGAGAAATCTAAGGAAGCTCCAGAAATCGGGATCTCCGAGATTCTACGAGTGCCGCCTGGTGAGCTGCTTTTGTGGGGAGCGGTGTTGTGAGTTTCTGTGAATGAGCTGAACTTTCTCACAGGGATCCTTATGGAACGCAGCGCAAAGAAGTCCTGCTCAGTTAGAAGATTGTTGGCCCGCTTTATGTCTGCAACCTGAGATAACAAGAATGAAAATCAGTACAATCAGTTCAAGCTCGGATGACAACAACCTTACATACATTATATATATATTTGGGCAGCTATTTGGGGGCAGGACTGCTTTGTTTTTACATGTCAGAACAACTAAGAAACATGGAGTAATGGGAAAATACAGAGCTAGTTGTGTCCCAAACAAGATCAGGAAGAACCTGTTATTATGGGGTGTAATGTGAAGCAGAAATTTGTTTACAGCAGCAAGGCAACATAACTTGTGACGCTAATGTAGAATTCAGTTTGTGGGCCGACACAAATAAATGTGAGTATAACGAACAAGGTGCACACAATGTAAATAATTAATTGTATAGTGTAGAGCTTACACGTATAGCTACGTCGCAATGTTGGAAATATTTATGTTTTAAACCATGAAGGCAAGCCAATGGATATCACACAAGCAACGTGCAAACTTTGCACTAGAGCTATGCCAGTGAACGTCTTAATGGCAGTTAATTCACTATACAGAAAGTGAAAGTAAAAACGGAATGACGGAGCTTTCGTCAACTGACGCCGCATATTCTCTCAGAGACGACGAGACGAATCTACTTCAACATATGCTGATAACAGTATATAGCTAACTATTTCTAATACTACATAGTGAAAAAAATTAGAAGAAATATATTTCGTGTTAAAGGGGTCATATGATGCGATTTCAATTTTTCCTTTCTCTTTGGAGTGTTACAAGC
>NW_015549974.1:447533-458974 GCF_001515605.1 Sinocyclocheilus anshuiensis
ATTTCATTACACCAAATACACAAAATAATGTTCTTTTTAGCAACATCATATGACCCCTTTAAACAGGTTGTTTTTGTAAGTCGGTGCTTGAAATAAAAGCATTTTATTTCATTGATTTTTATTGATGACTGAAGTGTTAATATTTTAATCATAGGCCTATAATTCATTGTATAATAGTCATGTTTTACAGTGAAATGCTTAAAAAAACATTTTAATTGAGGAGGAAATATTTTGTTATCCTCGCAGCACGTCAGTTATTTGGTAATTATTGCGGGGCAAATTAATTGTAATTTTAATTTAATAATAAAAGTAATTTAATAATAATAATAGGCCTAATAAAAATAAGAATGTAACAGGCCTACATTCATTGGAAATGCCAAATATCTTAATATTGCCAACAATCTTTTCCACGACATTCTAATTTATTGAGATGCACCTATAGACCTGTTTTAAAATACCTTTTTTAAAAACATTTTGAGGAGTAAATATATAGCCTAATCTTTTGTTATCCTCGCAGCACGTCAGTTATTTGGTAATTATTGCGGGGCAAATTAATTGTCATTTTAATTTAATAATAAAAGTAACTTCATAATAATAATAAAAGGCCTAATAAAAATAAGAATGTAACAGGCCTACATTAATTGGAAATGACAAATATCTTAATATTGCCAATAATTGATGTTTTTGACAATATCTCTAGCTATCATCGATACAAGATCATCGTCTTTAGATACATCCCAACAAGGGGAGGTTATCGCGGGACCTTTCGCAGTATGTGTCCTGCGTGCCAGTCCGCTAACGTTATGCCACTGGGCAGACAGCACGTTGCCTGTTACGTCATTTAAGCTGCCTTGTTGAGCCCAGTGGCACTGAGAACATTATATTTCACACACTTTAAGCTGTTTTATTTTCCAAATGTAATAGGATTAGTCCAATGAATCGTTCGGTTTGTAATGCGTACCGAACCGAAAGCCTCGTACCGAATGGTTCAATACGAATACGTGTATTGTTACACCCCTAATATTCATAGATCCACCTATACTCAATGACGTAAGGGTGTAGAGTTACAATCAAGCCATTTTAAGACATGAATAAATAACTAATTTAGATATTTTTGATGAAATCCGAGAGCTTTCTGACCCTCCATAGACAGCAACGTTCCTACCACGGTCAAGGCACAGAAACGTAGTAAGGACATTGGTAAAATAACCATTCATTCTCTTAACAAGGTTTTGTTTAATTTCCAATAGTTTGTTTTATGAACCCTAAGAAGAATTTACACTTTTTTTTTTTTTTAGAATTTACACTTAATACATGCAATCTTACGTGGCAACGGTCCTACCACGGTCAAGGCACAGAAACGTAGTAAGGACATTGGTAAAATAACCATTCATTCTCTTAACAAGGTTTTGTTTAATTTCCAATAGTTTGTTTTAGGACCAGCCAGACTTTCAGCATCTTTGTTGATTTTAATCATTATATCCTTATGATCTCTTAATACTGAAGTTTAAATTTTCACTAATTCAACATCATCTGCACTATGCAGAAATTGACCAAAAATCTATACGTGAGTGTTTAGTCAAATCATTATTTGTCCAGGTATACATTCTTTGATGTGGGTAAGTATATCTCCAGATTAGTGTTGTCAAAAGACCCGGTATTTCGGTACGAAGTCGGTACTAAAAAAATTATCTAAAAGATCCATTCTTGCACATATGTTTTTTTTTTTTTAATACACGTTTTTTCATTGTTTTTAGGGGGCAATCGGTCTATTTATTCTTGCTTTGATCTGCACGTAAACAACGAATGCGCATGGTGCTGCTGACGTAGAACACACATGCACTGCACCTTGTTTACATTCAGAGGAAAGCATAATATCGTCATCGTACTCTCCAAAATGGTGCCAGGGTGACTCGGGGGAAAATAATTGTTGAATAAAGTCGTTATTTTTGTTTTCTTTGCACACAAAAAGTATTCCCGTAGCTTCATAAAATTGGGTCTTAAGGGTTTGGAACGACATGAGGGGGAGTAATTAATGACACAATTTCTATATCTATAAAGACTGTGTCTGTTCCCCGAATAGTGAGGTCAAAATATATCATTTTTGGACTAAAACTATCCCTTTAAAATTTACATTTAAGATTTAATTAATAAATAAAAGTATTATTCCAGATTTCAAGTATAATGATATACAACAATATACTTTACATTCATAAGATTTCATGGTCATGCCTAGGGCTGGGTATCGTTCAAAAATGTTCGATATCGATACCGATACCTTGACTTCGATACCGGTTCCGGCTCCGTGCGCTTTCGAATCGCTCTCACGGACGTCAAACACTGATAGATCTGCGCCGCACCTCTTCTAGTCGAACACACCGGCTAGTGCAGCAGGCTTAAGGCCAAAGTATACTTCGGCCGTCCGCGTCCACATTACGTCATTTTCGTCATCAGGAGGTGCTCGCGGACAGCCGTGCACCCCGTCCGCGTGCAGGCAATTTTTTTGAGACCGCGCGGACGGTCCGCGTACAACAGCGCATGCGCGAGGTGAAAGTTGAGACAGAGCGCAAGTCAAACTGCGCCTGTGTTGAGCTCGTCCGTCTGCACTCATCCGCGGATGAGTATACTTTGAAAGCTGTGCGGACACGGCTGAGCGCCAGACGGAACGGAACGCGGAAAGTGAAGTATACCCGGGCCTTTATTGGCTCACTGACGGTGATGAGATTAACCCCTTAGGTATCGAAATTTGGTACCGAACGACGAGACGTTTTTCGATACTCGATGGTATCGAGGCAATTCGGTCGGTGCCTAAAAAGTATCGAACTCGATACCCAGCCCTAGTCATGCCTGTTGCATTTCTATGAACATACTGAAACAGAAAAACAACAAGGGAACTCTGACTTACAGTACAGAAATATTGCAGAGAAATACTGATCAGCGTATCTTCCTCTTTTATGTCCCGTATCAAGTAGACAATATCGTCCTTGCGATCTGTAGATGTGCTCCTGCGATGCCTCTCCCTGCCTCTGGAACGCAGCTCAAAGGTCTCTCCATCCTCCTCTGAGTAGTCAGTCTCTGAGTTGTTTCCAAAAGCAGACATGTAACCACCTGTGGGTGGCTGCACCGTGGTTGCAAACTGGAAACCATTGTGCTGGTTCCTTCCAGTCATTTTTCACTGTAAAACGAACAAAAGGCAGATGAATTAAGTTTTTGTTGGACATGCGTGTGCTTCACAAACTACTCTATGTTTGATGGTTCTGAGGTTATTTGGAAATAGCTGAGGTTAGGGAAAATGAGATACGGATTGATATCTTAGTCGCCTACTGTAGGCGTACTCTGCAGTGTACAACAGCTAACACTGCTGATAAGACAAAATTCAACCTTGGCCGACATTGACAGACGCTATTTTAGGAATTTTCACTAGCTAATTTATGTTGAAACAGCAAAAAAGATTAACTAGTTTTTCCATGTGAACTGGATTTCTTACGTGGCCTGGCACTCGCAGGTAGCGCTGACTAGCAGCTAACGTTACACACGTATTAGCATGTAAACATGACTTCAAAAGTTTAACATACACGTTTTATATTCAAGAAACTAACAAAGACATCTGACCAAACAACTTTTAAGCACATGAAGTAAACGCTAAACGGCGATGATTATAGAATAGTCACTTAGAAAGGTTTATAAAAGTAAAAGCTACGTAGGTCAGTTAGCATTTTATTTTAGCCAGCGTTACGATACACAACTTCATTATCTCATCTGAATAAAGAAACGAAATAGTCTCTTAGAATGCAGAATAATACCGCAATTCCTGTAAACATATCACGCCGTGATTAAACAATACCTTGAAATCCTCTAGTAAACCGGGTCAATGATCTCGTGCTAATGATGCTAACCAAACTTTATATCAACAAACGGTGATTTGCTGTCCATCTCGATTTCAGGTAATAAACTAGCGCTCAATAATCCTCTGTTTATCATTTTGGTGCGGTTTACCTGAGAAACGAATGTGGTCCGCTTGACTTTAGTGATTATGGCATTCTCCAGTTTCCGCTATGTGCCTCATTACGTTACTTCAGCTGCTGGATTACTGGAGACAGACAGAGAAGCCACGTCAACACAGAGACAGCGTGAGCACGCACTGACATCATCGACATCGCTCCGTGTTTCCCTTACATCATCAACAACTTCGGTACGGGTAACTATGTATAAAGATGGTGATGATGATCATTATTATTGTTGTTGTTGTTATTAATATCTGATTATTAATACACAAATAAGCACTGGTTAATGAAGTTCAGATTACTGGTTGTTGTTATATTGAAATGATTTTCACTAATCAACATCACACACGCCGTGGTTTCAGTGAAAAAGTAGATTTAACTTGATTTATTTATTTATTTATTTTAATTATTCCATGCCAATTTGTATAATGTGCATATTGGACATAGCACTGTAAATTAAGATGTATGTATAATGTGATAAATTAATGTGGTGAAATAAAGTGCTTATAGACAGATGCCACTCGCCTGTCCTCAGATTTAGCTAGTCTGGGCTGTGTTTCCCAAAAGCATCTTGGTACAGTTAAAAAAGGTTCAAACATTCACTGATGCTCCAGACAGAAACACGATGCATTAAGAGCCGGGGGGTGAAAACTATTGAACAGGATGAAGATTTTCCAAATTTTCCTTATTTTGTTGAAATATATATATATTTTTTTCATTTAGTACTGCCTTTCCGGAAGCAACATAAGATACTTGCATGTTTCCCGGAAGACAAATTAAGTACAATTTACCTTGATCTTCAAATTCTTAATGCATCGTGTTTCCTTCTGGAGCATCAGTGAATGTTTGAAGCTTTGTTAATAGTTGTGTTTGAGTCCCTCAATTGTCCTCAGTGTAAAAAGATGGATCTCAAAATCGTACAGTCACTGCTGGAAAGGGTTCAAATATGCAAAAGATGCTGGAAAACGGAAGAATCTGCAGGACCTGGAGGATTTTTCTGAAGAACAGTGCTCAGTTTAACTGTTCAGAACAAACAAGGGACTCATGAACAACCATCACAAATCATCTGGATCATCCAGGTAACCACACACAGTATTAAGAAAGGTTCCCAAACTTTTGAAGGGGGTTATTTTAATAATTTTAGCTATTTTTTGTCATGTGGACTATATGTAAACATTTTTTATGTAAAATATCTTACTCAGGACAGTACTAAATAAAAAATAACATGCAGTTTGTATGATCGCTCTTATTTTGTTAAAATTATTCACATTTTCACAGATTCTGCAAGGGGTTCCCAAACTTTCACATGCCACTGTAAGTTCATTGTAGCTGCATTGGTTTCAATGGGTCTATGATGTACTTAAGCGTACAATGTTTTTGGGAACGCAGCTCTGATCAGTTTTCATCTCTTCCCCAGTAGCTTGCTGAGTGTCTAACCTGAAGGACTGATCTGCTACTGTCCAGAATTAGGTGGTTTGTCTTCGTCTGGCATCTTAGCTGAGATCTGTCCATTATGGGTGACCCTAGCAGTAGTTGTGAAGTACCAGTGGCGTAGCTCTCAACATCACTGATGCACACAAGCCCTCACAGCATGTCAAGCTGCAAACCGTGTGACCCTAACCTACCCTAACTTAACTCTTCAAAAGCAACCCGAGCCAACCAACCACTCAAAACACCCTAACATCAATGCAGCAACACACTAAAAACAGAAGAGTCCAGGTACTGCATAGCAATACGCTAACATCTGATCAGAAACCTCTGCAAATGCATGCAAGGACACAAGAAACCACCCAAAATATCAACAACCATGTTGCAGTGTGCTAAATACTACATACAACATCTGCAATCAATGCACTGATAATCATCAAAAACATCCAAACAACCACATAGCAATGTGCTAAAAACATACTCGACAAACTTAAACTATAACTACAGTATATACAGTATTTACATACGTACTGTACAGTAGGTCCCACTGTAATGACTCAGTGTCTGGGCTTCTTTCTTTGAGGTTCCTCCGGAAGGGGCTCTTTTCTGATTTCCACATGGCCCCGAGGAGCGAAGCTTTTCCTACTGGTTGTAGAGAAGCTCTCAGTGATGAGCACACGTCCATCAGGATGTTCTGTCTCCACCAGTGCAAGACAGTTGAGGGTCTCCCAGAGACGCTGCTTTATGTTGAGTCCCAGCTCAAGGCATTGGTTGTGAATCGATGTGAATGACAGAGGAAGCTATCTACTAGAGAAAGCCACAGGTAAGAAATTATTTTATGTCTCATAATTTGTGTTATAACTGGCACAAATGAAATTCTACAGACAGAGTCTTTCAAGTTCAAGGTGGTGCTCTGTAACGTCTACCATCTTTTATATAATGATGATATACTTTAAGGAACTTTAATTTCTTTATTGCATAATTGTAAGAGACTTCTTACGTACATTTACCCACTGATATCATAAAAACACCACTAGTTGCATTACATGTAGAATTTTAAAACCTAAATTTAACATCCAAAACCAAATATTTTAACAAAATAAATATTATTTGCACCCTCTTTAATTGTGTGTAATCATGAGGTTTTTTTCCATCAGCAGGGCAAAGTAATGCCAGTAAAAAAAAAAAATAACAGATACAGATTTGTATAGATCTCACTTTAGCAGAGATACATACTAAAATATTTGTGGATATTTATATATACACTATGTATATATAAGTGCACATTTACGGGCATATACCCATAAAGTAAATATATAAAATAAACATTAATGTAGAAAAAAAATAGTGGTATATGTTGTACTGTTCTTTTGTGCACATTTCATTTTCCAGCTGGTGCTCCTCTCCCACTGATGTACGTCACATATTGTACTTTGCAGACAGGTTTAAGTCAGGTAGGTTTTGCTGGTGTACTTTCAGGTGGAAGTCAGTGTAGTGGTCTGCACACTGGGAATATATATTGCCCTGTATAATGTATGTGTAATTAGTACAGGATGCTAAAATGTGCAGTTCAAATTGGCATCATGACTGAACAGCTCTATACTTTCTTCTTAGTAATGCACTTGGTATACATCGGGATATTTTATTATTTAGTAATTGTTCATCAATCACTAAGCTCTTAATAAGGCTATGTCCCTGAATATCTACATCAAAACTGTCATAAAGGCTAGTTCCCACGTATAGATGTACAGTAATACTGTACAGTATAGATAGGCCCAATATAGACTTCTAGGAATCCATACTCCGGTCTCATGAGACCAAGTCAGTCATTTCGAATCTAACAGCATCCAAAATGTTATGGTGTTTCTAGAGGAGGAGTACACTGAGAAGTGCCTGGTTCCCACAGTTAAGTTCAGTAGTAAAGCTCTTATAAAGTGATGTACTGTATAGGGCTGAAGATGTGAGGGCGTTATGCACTATCAATGCTGTTATGAATTCACACACCACTGTGTGATGAAATACAAAATCTTGAAACAGAAGATGCAACTCTTTCCTGATTCCCTGCATTTTTGCAACATGACAATGATGATATGCATTCTCCCAAGGTGAAAATCCTTCAGTGGACATGCATTTCATCCAATCTTTACGTGTTACACAACACTTCCCATTAAAGACCAGATCAGTTAAAGAGGTCATACTCCATGAGTTAAACAGGGTAGATGTTTGTCATGAACTTGTACACTTGGTGCCAAGAAGGGTCAGTGCAGTATACTTAAAAATACGGAGGACATACTAAGTACTAGAATATTACACATTTGTTGAATTAAATCTAGGGTGTTTCTGCAATCCTTCATTTAAACAAAATCGGCTAATTTACTTCTTTTACAGATATTTGTGACATATATTTCTCTGTTTTTATTAAGTGTATGTTTAATGCATTTGGATTTTGCCATTTTGTCTATGCATTGTATTAGTGATCATAAAGAAAATACATCTTTAATATTTATTCAAAGGGGGTGTGCTCATTTATACTGTGCACAGTGCACTGTAGCCTAAATCAAAAATAGGTAATAGTTATAGCCTACGTCCGTTTTAAAATACACCAGCCTCTAGTAAATTAAGGCTGATTTATTAAAGTGGCTAGTGAAAGTCCTGTCTAATCATGGGTGTTTCGCGTATGAATCGTTTGTGGGAATCATCAGAGAGCTGCAGTGTAGCGGTGCGCCACAGGTTGATTTTAGAAACTGCATTTGCCTACCTCCCCAAATAGCCTCTCCGCCTGAGGAAGACAGATCGCTGGGTGGAGCTGTTCCCTCGATCTGTCAAGCCCCGGAGGTTAATGAGATTAGCACATCTCTGCTCAGACAAGACAAGTGCTCTACCCAAGTCCACTAGTTCAGACGGGACAAGCGCCTAACGGACTGGATGGCAGCGCATGTCGAGCTTTACGCGCATCCACACTCACACCGCATGGACTGGAGAATCCACCCAGCGCCCTGTAAGAAAACACTCTCTTACCCAAACTGATTGAGCTGTTCAAGAACAACGTCTGTCCGGGAACAGTGGAAGCGCAGTGCGATTGTCACGATGCATTTGTCATCACATTGACGGACACAGCGCTGACCGGTTTAATTTACCCCGTACCTTTTGTCTTTTGCCTTGGAGTGTTACAACAAATCGTTAGGTAAGTAACTTATGCATCGCATTACATGTCCTTTTAAATTGTTTTGTGCAACAATTTGGTGAAATAGGCTACCCCGGTCAGCGCGACACAAGGGCTTCAAAGCGTAACCTTCAGTTTACAATAGTTCAGTCTACACGATATATTTGTTTTATACGTTTGCAGTTTTTTTAATAAGCTGTTTCTCACAATGGCCAAAACATTAAATTTAAACTGTTTTTAAAATGTTTGTCACAGTATTTGCTTTAGCATAATGGTCACAACGCATACTCTTTGAACTCGCGTACACTTTTCTTGCGCCTACAGCCAATTGACAGATTGGTTTGATTAGTCTTTTCTTCCTCCTCCTGATAATAAACACATCAGATAAAATCGTTTATAAACATGTTAACGTTTAATCAATTAATATCGGTTGCGGATGAGAGGCCATTCTCCTGCGCTTCCATGGTTACTGTGAGGGTCTTCAACGCGCTTTGTGTCTCTCCTCCCGCTCCCATTGAGATAAAACAACAGTCGGCGGGGCTCCTCCCCACTCAGGGGCTTTGAGATGGGACGCGCTCGCGAAGCCCCCTGTCATCCAAAACTCGACTGTGATTTCTCTCCTCCATCAGTTTAAATGATATGAGGGCCCTTCTCACTTTAGAGTCACTATTTTTGCGTGTAGATAACACCCTGCGTGAATTAGTCATATTTCTGAAATGTTATCTGGTACTAATTACCAGTAATAATCAGTGACGTCATCTTTTATATGACACTCGAATCTGGCTACTTTTGGATTATAATTATTTGTTTACACGGAAGAATGATCTTATACTATTTTGACTAAAAATAAAATAAGAATTTCATGGCCACAACCAGTATTGGTTTATTGCTATTGCCTGATATGTAGGCCTAACAATTAATATGTAGTAAAATGTGTCTGTAGGTTAATTATGCATATGTCACTTGAAATAATATTACTATTTGGACTAAATACCAACATGACATGTAGTTTCTTACTACCCACACTGGCCAATATTATAGTAAACTAGATGCATTCAACATGGTTTTATCCAGTCTTTCTTCTGTTTTAATGCATCAACTGCCATCTTTGGTAGTCTGTTTTATACTGTTTCGTGTTTAATTCATTAGGGGCGCCCTTTATCTACTGAATAGATGCACTGTGGACTCAATGGATTGAATGATCTTCTTGTACCCCCCTTATACAGCTTCAGTTGAGCATCATTCAGTGCATGTGATTCACGGCTGGGTGTAACATTTGCAGTGGTAGCCCCTGTTTTTGTACCTCCCCTTAAATAGGGCCTTACATGTTGAGAAAACAGAGAGGATGTAATATAAACACTAAATCCATTGAGATGTGCGAAGGCGCTGTTCACAGACGGAGCACTCTGTGATTGATGCCACAAGGAAACGGACCGCACAGGGTCCTGCGTGATGAGACAGGTGGACTTAAGACAAAAGAATAAACATTAAAGCTGGAGGAAGCTACCTCCCTTACCGCACAAGCCTATCCATGTCTTTTTTTATGGGGAAGGCTGTTGTTAGAACTGTCTGCTATGCTGCAGCAGAGAAACATGTTTTAGTTGTGTTTTTCATTAAACAGACTTGTTGTCTTAGTTGTTTTCCCAAATGGCTCTTTCCTAATGCACTCTCCCTTTGTACTTCACCAGCTGAGTCTGTTCATTGACAACAGAAGCCGTCTCTTCCATATGTCTGAAGCACAATTGTGTTGAGCAGATTTTCTTGAGGCCATGTTTTATTGCAAACCAGTTGGCACGACTTACTTTTTGTGTATGTATAGGATATAGGACAGGCACTTTAGTTATTAATATGTTCTTGTAAGGTACTAATATGCACCCTTTATGGGTACAAAACGATACATTTTGGGTTCTCAAGCAAACTATAAAAGTACAGCTTTATTTTTTCTTTTTAATTATTTTTTTCTGAGCAAAAAATAATGGGTATTATACATTTTTACCATAATTTACAGGGGGAAAAAAACATGTAATTCAGTGTAACAATAGTTTGTATACCAAAAAAGACATATTTAGAACAAGAATCATTAGATGACATTAAAAGACTGTTTAAGGATCACAGTGCAGCCCCAAAATACTAATTAAGTGTCATTTTAAATATTTACCAATCTTTGCCACTATCCTTCAGACCACTAGGTTTTACCAATTTGTCATCAAGAATTTAGTATGATCCCTTATTCATTTATACTGTACATTTTAATAAGTACAGGTCAGAATAATAAGTCTGTTGTACATAATTATATCTGTTACGTCGAATGATCATGGAACATTATTTCACCCATATTTTGCCATTTTGTTTTTACAAAAGTTATTTGAAACATTAAAGTAGACACTGCATTAAAGCAGACACACTTGCTTGGTTTCTGTGCATATAAAACACTTTTATAAATATAGTTTAATGAGGTCACCAAAAGGGGACATCTCGTTTTTGACCCATAAACTACATTGATATACTGTACTTAATAAAAGTAGCTTTTATTAGTTAAATGGTTGATTCAGAAATCAGTCTTGTAAAATCATAACATACTCATATTGCTGGAGCTGAAACAAAACTACCTGCACATGTTCCATATGCAGTGTGTTTGATATTTTGGAGATTTAGAGTTTTGCCAAAGTATGTGTTTAAAAATATGGTAGTGATGTACGAGAACCAGTCAGTATACACATTTTCACATTTCTCTCTTTTTTTTAAATAAAACTTTCCCATTTGTTTTTTTTTTTTAAATAGTGAAAAAAACCTGACAAATCTTAAAGTATTTCTCCATTGTGGTAACATTGGTGGGGGGGGGGGGG
>NW_015549974.1:459391-476617 GCF_001515605.1 Sinocyclocheilus anshuiensis
TTGAATGCATCAACTTTCTTCTTAACGTATATCAGTTTAAATTGATAAATCAAAGTGCTTTTGAAAATGGCTAGTTTCATGTTTGTTTGAAACCTGTCCTGTCTTTTTAATGTCAGTTTAAAAATCCATTTAGAAACAAAAACCGAGTGAATAAGAGGCACTTTTTCAAGTTTACATCACTTTTAATCAGTTTTATAATTTCACACCTTCTTAGCAGAATTAGCAGGGTTCCCACCAGCCTGGGGCCTCTGCGAAAACAAAATCCCTACGCATGTCACCGAGCATGTGGAGAAACTGAATTCACTTCTGTAAATGCTACACAAAGACCCCAGACCCAAAAGCAGTAAAAAACACAGTGGGAGTATGTCACTGGTTTTCGACGAGTGGGTTGGTAGTTCATTTGCAGACAAGGCTAAATTCAGTTTCGATTTTGATAAATGTAGACCACTTGACTCGTAACAATCCGTCACTGTCATTCATGTAAAAGTTTTAATATAAAGAATCATGCATTGCCTAATGCGGTTCTCAGTGAGAAACCATTCATCTCCTCCAATTTTTGTCTTTTGTTTTGTTGCTTATTTAAACCCCACCTAACCAAGCATTTTGTTCTGTATTATGCAGAATTTGATCATCAAAAGCTCTTTGTTGTTGTACTATGTAAAGATGTTTTTTTATTTTTTTTATTTCTTATCACTAACCATATATATATATCCTCCTACCTCATAACTTGCACTATATGTCATAAAGCTTAATGTATATACACATAATCTATATTTATTATATACTCTGTTATTTGCACTTCTGGTTAGATGCTAACTGCATTTCATTGGCTCTGTACTTGTACTCTGCACAGTGACAATAAAGTTGAATCTAATCTAATCTCTCTCTCTCTCTCTCTCTATATATATATATATATTATTTCTTTCATTTGTTAGTTTTCCATTTTGTAAGGTGAAACATAAAAGTATAAAATGTAATTTTTCAGTCATGAATAACTGAGTTTGCTACATTACATGATTCAGGTCATGTTACATAAAGAGCAGACATTGACCTTTTTTGGTATGTTAATCGGTATGCATCTCCAGCAGTACGCTGACAACATATTACGCACAGTATTTCAGTATCTGTTTATTCTGGAGCTGAAAATGGAAGTATGGCAGGATATTCTGAAGCAATGGTCAAATCCAGCAGGAATCTTGAGGTCTCATTATTTGTCATGGTCTGCCACAATTGTGCCATGGAGTTTGCTCAAGAGTTTGTCTTTGGTCAACATTCACTTCTCTTTGACCTTTCTGAAATTGATTTTGTTCTTGTACTGGTCTACATATGGCTCATTCTCTCTTTTTTTCTTCTTTCTTTCTTTCTTTCTTTCTTTCTTTCTTTCTTTCTTTCTTTCTTTCTTTCTTTCTTTCTCTAAATCTTTTTAAATTGAATTCTCTTGATTTGATCTTGCTGTATTTTATTACTGTGGTATAAGCAAGCTTGTTCTTAAATATTTTTCTCCAAAATGTTGCATTACAAGCTTGATTCCGATTCAAAATGAATATAGCGTGAAAATCCTTAATTCGCTCTGTAACTCTTGCATACATTCTCTATTGCACATGGTTCTATAGAACAACTTTAAGCATCAAAAGAAAAGCTTTATCCTTTTTTCTGTGGGGTATTGAACTTGAACTGTGACCTTCACTGTCGGTCCTTAAAACCGTTTCATGGTGTGGAGTCACGCTGTGCTCTCTAACGCATGGACACTGTGTTCTCCCCGCAGAGTTTGATCGCTCGCTTCTGTTAAATGTGATTTATTCAACACGGATACATGGGGCATTGATCCATACCACAAGCTATTCTGTAGACCTTTTCCAAGATTTCTGGCTGATGAATGATCTCTTGATGATTTCGGTCCAATTGTCCTCAAAGCAGATAGTGTTACATTTGTTACATAAATGGCTAAAATAAACAGAAATGATCTGATCCATCCAAGGTTTAATGTTGCTTGATTTGTGGTGGTCATATGAGACACTTCGTGGGGTTGAGACCGTTCCAATAAGTCTGATGGTGTAATCAGTCACCATCATTTGGCTTAAAAAGTTCCTGTGCCTTTACTTTTTCACTTTTCAAATGAAAATTAAATCTGTACTTCTCCCTGCATAAATGCTTTATGTGTTTAATTAGCTGACGTGTGTAATTTCTGTGTCATTATTGACACCAAACAAACTCACAAAAATAATTTAGCATATAATGGAAAATAATGCCAATCTGCCAAGTTATGACAAACGGGTAGTTAGTGTGTTTTTTTTTTCCTTTGGTCAAAAATATGAGAACCTAATTGGTTAGAAAAATAATTTTAATTTATTTGAACTTTTCATGTCAACATTGACTGTGGTAATTTGACCAAAACACAATTGCTTCTTGGTTTATGAGTTTAATTTTGTGTGTTTCCAGATTAAAATCAAACAGATCTCTCTCTCTCTCTCTTTTAATGGACTAATTATAAATTATCAGAATTGGAATTTAATACTTGTTATAAAGTTTTTATGTCTGTCTACATTTTTAAGGTATTTTTATGTTTTTCGTATATAATAAACATGTTGTAGTAATGATTTTTTAAATATAATTCTTAGCAGGAAAAAAAGCATATTTATATTTATACATTTTATTTATTTATTTATTTACTTACAGACTAAACTACTTTAAGGACTTTTGTAATTACTTTACTCCCTTTTGAGATGTCCATTTATTGATACTTCATCCAGGATGCACTGGCCTGTGTTTGGGGCAATAAGGACCCTCCTCCTGGCTGTTTATCTCCTTAGCGTTTATCCTAATACCCAGGGGGCCACAAATCTATAGAGCCCTGTTTCCCTTCCTTGAGCCTTCTGTCTTATCTTGCTATTGCCTGGTGAAAGAGCTTGCCTGCCACAATGCAGGCTGGTCAGGGATAATTTTTAGTTGCCAGTGTGTACTCATCCATACTCAGCCCCTATCTCTGAATCCATCATGCATAAATGTAGAGGATTTGTACATAAAGCGGTTTGTTGATTCACAAAAGTGAAAGCAGTTTGAAGGCTGGACGTCTGTTATCTTCAGTGGGCCCTGAGGCGAGATGTCCTGCTGACCCTCATCTGTCTTCCCCCATGCCCCCCTCCAGCCCCCTCACTCAGACTCTCGCCTGCTTTCTCTCCCTTTGCTTGCAAGTATTTCGTCATGGTGAAGGAATTTCTGAAGTGGAGGAACTGAACAAACTGGAATCGTGTCTGTTTCCCACCTCCCACCTGTTGATCAGGATCTGTACTAGTGTGTACACAGGATTCCACACCATTGTCTTACTTCTTCCTTTGAGTAAATAGATTAAAAACACTTACTTTGAATTTTATGACAAGAGTGCACCTCAAAAATCTACATCATAACAGAAGTTGTGATCTTTGTCACAAAAAGTATTTTTGGTTGCCTTTTTCCCTGTCACGTTTTAGTAATCATCATAAATTATATATCCACTGAATGCTTAAAACCTCAAAATTCATCCTGTGAAAACCATTTTAAAATCGGACATTGCATTACCATGTAAATGGTACTTCAAAATCATATTACAAAATGTTTTCTTTCATGAATTATAACAATTTAGCACTTTCACGTCTATATTCGAAAATGGGTGTGAGAGTTAAGAGGTTAAAAATGTTAAACAACATTAAATGTTCCCTCATAGTCTATTCAGTATCATTGCTATCTAAAGGCATTTTTCATGTTTACCGTTGGTAGGTTGTAAAGATTTCAATAATATACCATGTATCTAAAACTAAAATTTAGTTGTGGCTGCTTTAGTCAGTTTTGTAGATATTATGTGTGTGGTGTAGTTTTTGTTTTAGGTAAGTGTATAATTTATGCATCACTAAAGAATATTGTAAAAATAATGATTGTTGTCAAAAAGGTTTCCTGAACACTCCCTCATTTGCTAGTCATAAAAGCACAGTCCTGTCCCAAATATGTTGCGTTAAGTGATAAGTATTGGTGTACTGGGTTGGTTGGGATGCAACTCAATGGCAACTTGCCATTGCCATTGAGTTGCCATTGAATTTAGAATAGGATCAAGTATTAACATGAACAGGTGTACATTTTTTTTAAGGATACATTGGACAATAACGTGGGAACCCAAACTTTACTGCCGACTCGGTGGGTCCGCAGCTACTGATTCAGAGTCAGTGAGGGAGCTACACTTGATCGGGGATTTGCTCTG
Organism: Sinocyclocheilus anshuiensis; assembly: GCF_001515605.1. NCBI lineage: Eukaryota > Metazoa > Chordata > Actinopteri > Cypriniformes > Cyprinidae > Sinocyclocheilus > Sinocyclocheilus anshuiensis. Next base: position 463,620 of record NW_015549974.1, read on the forward strand.
TCCTCAATCCGGCCATCTGTCCTGCGGCTGCCAAACTCAGCAGATTGAAGAGGCCGGGACAGAAATTTCCCACATCTCTCGCTCGTTAAATGAGGAATGGGAGGGAAAACCGAGGGAGAAAGAGAACTATCTGTCTGAATGGGGGCTTGATTCGGTCTACTGGAAGGCTGAAGTACCCACGTTTTAAAAAAAGAGTGGGAAAAGAAGAAAAACTAGAGAAAACAATGTTGCAAAAAAAAAAAAGAGTACAACACAGTCTCCTAAAATCTTTACAGTGTGTGTGCGCGTCTGTCTGTGAATCGTGAGTGCCCTGCCTTTCTCAAGCGCACACACCCCCGATTTAGTGTGCGAAGCTGAAAAGAAAGGCAATTAGCATTTCAGCCAAGGTCCGACTGGCTACATGCGATGAAGCAATAAGCTTTATAATTTGCTTTTCTTCTCTTCACTGCCATTGAGAAGCTTTTCCTTGTTTAATCCCTTGAAAGTGCATTTCTCTTCACTCTCATCCATTGTTTGCTGCAGTAGCCCATCGGTCATGGAGTTCTGTGGCCTCGGGAACATTCACCGTGTGAAATTCAATGAGACCTTTTCTCTAGTCCTCTACCCATATATTGAGCGGGGGAAAAAAAGTCATTGTGTTTTTTGGAACAAGGATGCAGGATGCAGTTGGCTCAAGTTGAAAGGGTCAGACGACGGCCTGAGGACAATACCTTTGAGAGATTTGCTTTCTTTCGCTTTACTCTCCGGCCAGCAGACTTGATTGGCATGTAGTCCCTCCACTAGAAGCTAATGTTGGTTTGAAAAGTAACATATGACAATACAGAAACAGAGCTTTTGGGCATTCTTGTTATCTGGAGCGGATATTTTCTTATCCTCTGCTTTCATTCCTCAGAAAGAATGGCATCTGCTCGTACTCAACCCTCTCGGCACCCACTCACATACACACTTTTGTGCACTAATTCTAGGTTCCCTGTATCTTTCAAAATAAACAGAAACATTTTGGGCAACGCTCACCAAATGAGTGTCTCGCCAACGAAAAGCTGTGGTCTTCAGATACTCTCTTCAAATGTAATGATGTATGTTTTAACTAGACTCAGTTATTAAATGTTTTAAGTTTCCCAACCTCGAGATGTTCAGGATATCGGCCCGTCTAAAAATACTTGAGGGGCTACAACACAAGCGGCAATTATTGTCTTTTGAGCTCTCCATATATGGGAGCCCTGAAGGTTCCCAGAACTTTCTGAATGAGGTCGGTTTCTGAGGTAACAGAGCGTGTTGTGGAGATGACTGTCTCGCTTCTGCTGCTTCATGTGTGTGTTGTGCTGTTACGAAATATCTGTGTAATATCACCACACCGAATGTGGTTTACTTCAGTTTATTATTCACATATGAGCCTATGCACCACAATGGAGTCTGGTTATTATTGTGCCTTTTTAAACTGATCAAACACGTAATTCGGTCAGTATCAGATGGGTGAGTTTCTGTATCCTTCATCAATTTTTAAAGTATAATGAAGCAGTGACTGAACTTTTGGTGTTACCGCTACAGGAAAGTCAGTCTGCCAAGTTGCTGAGTCATAATTGATCAGCTTTGACCAGCATAGCCCCAAATGACCTTCAGCCAAGCTTAAGATAGACCTAGCTTAAACCCACACTGTTCATTGCAGTGATGTAACCTACACATAATGAAATTAAGTAATGCTAGTATTCATAATGGCTCTGTTCCAAAACATAGTGAGGTGCATCAATATCTACTGCATACATAGGCATCATCCTAATTGTAGTGGAACCTCATAAGTGACCAATTTGGAATACTCCACAGCAACTCAAACATCATACAAAAACACTTTTTGACAACAAAATATGATGCTTTCGTCATGAGAGACCCATCTTTTTTAATATAAAGACAGCTATATGTTTGTATAGTAAATGCTGTTTAAAATATGAAGGATTATATTATTAAGACATCATGTTGCTTGGTTGCATATTGTCAAAGGGGATTCAAGAGGGGACAGTTGCACATGTTGCAATTGTATCATCTGCCTCATTAAATGCTCAAGCTCTTTCAAGTTAAATGGATTTTGATTGGCTGTCAATGTTAACACTAGAACTGCCAGGGGTATACCTAAAACCACCAGCGGGTACATTTTACCCACGCACATGACAACTGTTTTTATATGGCTAAAGAACATATTATTTCACTGTATTATGCCACTGTCAAGTGAAGTGTCTAGAGTATATATATATATATATATATTAACCTATGTTATTTAAATGACTAAAATAGCCTATAGACAATAATGAGCAATAATAATTCACCACACTGCATGATGCGATGACAAATTCAAGAGCACAGCTTCACCTAATTAATTATTAATTTGTTTAGTTATATCGTTTATAATTTGAATAAGAGAACAACACCATTATTGATTACTTTGGGTAATCAAAAAAATTGTGTTATTGATTACATCATAGATCAGATTTTGTTTCTTCTTCAGGAAACAGACAGACTAAATAGCACCACAGAAGCAAACAATAAACGATAGAAATGGCAAAACAAAAAATAAATAATCAATCCAAATTTTGAACAATTATGAGTAACATTAGGCTAAAACATAAATATGATATCTTGATCGCTGTCAGATGAGCCGTCAGATGCTGAGCCGACCCAGGATGCTTATCTCCCCACCATCAAACTCTCCATCGCTCATGGTATTTAGTGCTTCTTATACCTCTTCAGCATCCATAAATCACCTTCTTTTACTCATTTTGTCTTTATTTATTAAACTGATAACCGCTAATTCAGTGAGTGAAAGGCGTTGCCTAGCAATGTACAATGTTAAAACATAACAAATTTTGTCCCGCTGGCGTTTATAGGTATAAATGCCCCATTTTTTGATCTGGTTTTATCTAAACAATTTTTAACAACAGGGGATTGTAAGTCACACAATTTGAGTAAAAGTCAATGACTGGGAGACTTGAATGTTTCATTGAAAATCTGTTATGTATATTTGAAAAACAGCCATGGGTAAAATTTCCCCCGTGGCGGTTCTAGTGTTAAATCAGCTGGAAAACAATTGTTCTGAATGTGATTTCAATGGTATTGTTTCTCTGTGCCGTTATCGTTATAGCTGTGGTGTGGACTTCTCTATTGTCATACAATTAGAACATTTATTAAAATGTTACAGTTTTCATCCTTGGTGTAAATGGGCCTTTAGAATGTTTGTTAAAAGCTTTTTAGTAATAGTTATCATTCTTGGTAAGATTGGCCCTTTAGTATATATATATATATAAAAAAAATAATAACATACATTGACACAGTTTTTGAGTTGAGAATGTCTAATGTTGCCTTTAAATGCTGCCTGCTTAGTATGGTATGCTTTTGGTAAGTTCACAGTATTTATGATATTTTCAAAATGATTCAGCTCAAAGGCTTTGTGTTTATGTGCGGTTTTCTCATTTTGACGTTCTTAATTTATACCATAGTGCACTTGCCAGCCAAACCATCAAGTGAAAGCCTTAAAAAGATGAGAGGCGCATGGTTTGAATCTGTTGATGCATCAATCACAGCTTTTGTTGGTTAACATGAGCTACGTGGGACATGAGTTTACTTCTGCTACCATGTCATGTGTTTGATAAATGTGACTGCACTTTACCGAAGCTTACCACAGTCTCATCAGACAGGTTGTTACAGAAGTAGACAGACCATTAGATTAAGTCAAGCCTGCAATTTGGATTCAGCGCATACTGTTATTATTTTGAGCTCCAAGCAAAAGTGGCTAAAGTATAGGAAACTTTAGAGTATTTCTTCTTGAAAATAGTAATTAGAAATGTTACGAGAGAGTTTGAAAACATTGCATGTAGTACACCACATTGACTTCGCTCTGCTACATGGAGTCAAAGTGTATGACCTCACCGAAGGCTTAATGTATTGCATAACACACTCGCACACACACCACTCTCCTTGTTGCTTGGTACTGGCTGTGAAGTCTTGCTGATTGAATAATTTATGTTAAGATTATGGATCCTGCTGCCGGGCAGGGGTAACACTAGAGGCGGCTGCTGGGCCAGCAGCGTAGACCCGTAACCCTACACTTTATCACATCCTCAGCCAGGTGATCCAGTGTAATTGCTGAAGTCTCAGTTACGTTGAGAGGCATGGCTGCCATGTGAACCCGCTGCATGAGGTGATGGGGTCAAACGGTCCTTGGGCTTCACCTATCTAAATATCAAATGGATGATTCACCAAAAAATGAAAGCCTGTGCCAAACATGAATCAATTTTGAGTCTTCTGTGGAGCACAAAAGAAGATATTTTAATAAATTTTTCATCTGCTTTTGGTCCATACCTCTTAACATTTGGGTACTAAAATACGGGAGACATAATTAAAATTATGATGTTAATTTACACAAATTATTATATTAATTAAAATTATTAGATTAATTGAAACAATTATGATCAAACAATTATATTCATGTAGTAACAAAACAATAATAAATAAATAAATATAAAAAATATATCTTAATCTAGGCTATATCTTTAGATTTTTATAATTCATTATCTTGTCGATCCACCAGAAATATAGCCGTTTACCCTGTAACTGCAGTAAACAAAGCAGCGCAGCACCTGATTTTGAAACTTGCAGTGCTCATATTTAATAAATGAAACTATAGCCTTTTGAAGTGTAAGCCATATCTCTGTTTGTTTATTTATATATTTATTTTTTGCCGGAGCACCACCTGAGTTTTCTCCTCCCATTTATACCAATGATGCTTTCCTTCCCGTGCTACAACCTGCGCAGATATCAACAGCGCCAATGGGTTGTAGGTTGCCAAGTTGAGGTCACAAATGGGTTGAAATTTGTATGATCGTGTGAGAAGGAAGAGTTTCGTACAAGATCTGGCAACTGGACAACCTTGGAATATGTTGACGTGATTATTCATATAATGAGGTTTAGGCCATACAAATTATGGGAGATTTACCGGAGGTGAATACGGGAGAAATACGGGAAAATATTTAAATGGGATGATAGCGGGATAGAATGGTAAAATACGGGAGAATCTCGGGAAAAACAGGAGGGTTGACAGGTATGTTTTAGTCATACAATGAAAGTCAGTATAGGGTCCAAAAACAACAATATTGGACTCCACTGACTTATGTATGGGCAAAAACACTAAGATATTCTTCAAAATATATTTGTTGTGTTCCGCAGATAAAAGAAAGTTTGGGAACAACATAAGGGTGTCTAAATGATGACAAAATTTCCATTTTTGGGGGGAACTGAAAGTATAATGAATAAATGAATCCTCTAGAGTTACACTTAGTGGGCAAATTTCCCACATGCTAATCTACTAATCTGACTGAATTAAGTAGCTTACTCAGCATCAACGGTAATTTACAGAGGCCATTGTAATCAAGTTTCCTGGCATGGGCAGGCATGCATTTTTATTGTAATGAGTAATTCCAGAATGCTATCGGGGGAAACCACTGAGAAGATATAAATCACCCCAAGCATTTTGTTTTTGAAAGTGGAGTTGAAGTATGCAGAAGGATTTGGTTGACTGAACAGAGATAACCATATCGAATGAAAGAGAGACCACCTGAGGCGCTGTACTGACTTAACAGCACACTTCCAAAGTGCAGAAAGATGTATGTATCTCCCACTGGGAGCAGCTTTCTGCTGAATATTCACTCAAAATTCATGCCCTCTTCCATCTTTTTGACATTTTTTGGGCATTTGGGCCATCTCTGATATGCGCTGCATGGCAAAAGGCTTCTGCTGTGGGCCTCCTTTGCGCCTGAGGGAAAAGAGAGAAGCTTGACCTCCTTCACTGTGAAAACCATCTTCATTTTGTCTTTAAAAATGAGACATCCCCACAATAGACTGTCCTGGGGTCAGACTAAGAGCCAAACCACCAGTGTCTTGGCGGCTCGGTGGCCTCCTGGTCATTGATAAATCGTTTTGATGTTCTTCAGGCCAGCATGTCCTGTGGTGATTTGGCAAAGGGTGAGTAGTGTCTTGCAGTGTCTGTCTTTATCAATGTCAGGAGATGTGGCCAAAGAGGCTGTGGTAACCTTTGGGTTGACTGATGGCCTGAACATCTCCTTGAATTGCTTGTGCGTGAACCTCCTGAGGAACAAATAAACAAAGATGCTTTGTCAGTCAGTCAGGCCGTATTAGTCAGGTCAAGTGCATTTATTTATCAGTGCATGAAAATACAACATGATATTATGGAACTAAAATGCAATTGTTTGTTAACTTTTAGGTTACTCATTTATTTAGTTATTATTATTATATTTTTTTCAAGTCTCTAAATATTTAAGTCTTTTGTCCATTTTCAATTGATAAAATGGTTATATTTTTAATATTATGTAACATAATTTAAATTTTTTATTTTACTGTAAGTTTACTTTTTTGTTTGAATCTATGAATTTATTCAAAATACATAAATACTCATACACAATAACCAAAATACACCTCTTGTAGGTTGCATGATTTTAATTTCTGAATTTAAATGTATATTTTTAGGTGGCATAAAGTAAAAAATTGTACTGATATCATAATACATTTATTATTGAATCAATTTTTGAGGGGATGCAATTCTTGAACAGAAAAGGTGAAGTTTTGATTATTATTATTATTATTATTATAAAATCAATATTTTAAACACAACTGCTTCAGTTCTTATTACTATTTAAAAACCTTTCTGTCTGTCGTCATGTAGTTAGACCAACAATGCTATGTGGTATAGCTCCCCAAAAATTATGACATTTATGAATAACAATTTATGATTTTTCATTAAAAAACAACAACAAACAGACCGGTAATAAAATCTATCTATCTATCTATCTATCTATCTATCTATCTATCTATCTATCTATAGTATGAGTCGATAGAGACATGAGCTTATGATGATGATTAACATTGTAAGAGAAGTCAAAATTGATCACAAAAGTGTATCTTTTTTAATATAAGAGTATGGTATTAACAGAACTTGTAGTACAGTTTGCATTATTCACATAATTTAATTTGCATTCATTTCAGCTTGTAATTTGGATTTATTTGTAGCATGCTAAACATAATCACGTAAAAAGGTTTACTGTAAGCAGAGATGAGGTATTATGTAGCCTATTTCAATCCAATAATGTAAACTAACAAAAATAAATAAGAGAGAGGTGCTGGTGCGGGTGCCGTTGTGTGTCTGTTATATATTCGGTCTGAACAAGTCAGGAAGTTCCCAGCTCTGGGGGAGAAGCAGGGCTGAATACCAGGCTTTCCCCTCTACTGTCCCGGCTTTGTGCCCTCACCCCAGGCCTCAGCCCGCCGGCAGCCACTAATCCAGTTTTGATAGCATTCATGGCCCCCCTCCGTGCCTTCCTGCCTGCCTGCCTGCCCGCCTCTTGTCATCAAGACACAACACACACACACTCACAGACACTTGCCAATGATTTAGATGCGCACACATGCACACATTACGAAATTATACCAAAATGCCTATGGTTGCATTTCTGTCTCAAAGTTTTTTTTTTTTATTCTCACTAACTCAATAGAAATGAACCCCTCAGTAATCTGAAATGGCACCTTAATTGATGAAAGCTGTCTGCTCCCAGCAACCTTGTGGCTAAAGAATAACCGCATGATGTAGCAGAAGTGGAACATATGAAAAGCTGAATTTAACCAATGTCCAACTTTCCTTGGTAATCGGCTCTTCTAAGAAAAAAAAAAGGAAAAACAAGATTACTTCATTCAGAGCTTGTGTATTTACCATGTAATTTAGCGCAGATATAAAAAAGTGTGTATGCTTCAAAGCAGCAAATTATTAAATAGATGTCCAGACATCATTTTGAACACATTCATGTTTTCTGTTTAGTTAGCCATGACAACTGTCTTAAAAAAAGGAGACATTGTCTGAGGTCATAAAATGTAATAGCCTCTTTCTCCTCAAAAGAGATGACCACAATAAATGCCTCAATGTCTGAATTGTCTTCATAAGTGACAATAACTTGCATCTGACCTTCAAGGTCAGGAACCTTAAAGGAAAAGTGTGAGTCAACCAGTGATATTATATTGATTTGCAAAGTCTTAAAAGGATACTTCACCATTCAAATTAATTATCTTCAAACCTGTATGCTGTTGTTTGTCTGCAAAACATAACAATTCAGAGGAATTTTTGAGGAGGTTTCATGCAGCTCTTTTCCAAACAATAGCTATGTTTCCATCCATAGATGTGAATTAAACTTGTGCGCAGAACTAGAATATTGCATAAAACATTTGCGAATAAAGCACCATTTCCATCCAATGAGTCAAAGAGAACAAAATCATCACTTCCTGAAAACTGGCACTAAATATCACTAAGAAAAGTAGGAGAAGCCACTGAATATAATATTTTTCCATATACTGCAAATTACTTGTGCCTCAGAGCGAGCAGACTAAACACATTAAATGCAGTCATTGCTTTCAGAGGTGGATGCCTGCTGTTTGGGAATGCAGTCATGTAAGACAGTTATACAGTTACATATAGTCAAGTTATCCCGTCCCATCACGCAAAGTCACATGACTTTTTTGATGCGCATGATGGAATTTATTCGGTAAATGTGTTTCCATCGTAGTTTATGCGCATTTTTTCTTACCGGATAAAAAGTTTATCCTACTCAATTGAGAAAGTTTGAAAACATTGCATGTAGTACAATGCAATGTTCTTCGCATACGTTTTTTTATGTGCATTTTTTAGAATTTAGGTGCATCTTGGTGTTTCTATCCAGCGTTTTTTAATGCAATATTCCAAAATGTGCATAAAAATAGGTGGATGGAAACATAGCTAATAACAGCTCCAAAAAGAAAGAAAGAAAAAAAAAACACATCAGGGTAGTCTATACCAAAAGTCTGGTTATTATGTAAGACCATGTTAGCAAATGCTGCTATAATAATGTATAATGTCATAATGTCATATATTTGTACAATGCGTAATTACACACTTTGATGTATGCATTTTAGTCCCTATTACAGTATACGCCTTGAATGTGTGAAATCTTTGTGCAGGTACCTTAAACAAGAATATACATGTAATTTTTCACTTTTATGATTTATATATTATAATAGTAACCATTCATTAATGCACCACACTGTCAGATCTAAATGTAAGAAGGACTGTCTCAGAGGCTTGTAATTGTAAATCTCATTGGCCTAATTTATATTTATGCAGAGTGAAATGTTCTCATCCAGACGAATAGTCACTAAGCTGTATATATTTTTCTCTCTACAGGAATGCCAGCTGTTCTTGCTCTAGCTGGCCTGGTTCTGATGCTGCTCACCACAAGTGTCAGGTCTGAGTCGGCAGTGCTGAGGTTCCAGGGCCAGACTCAGTTTGTTGTAAATGAGAGCAGCAGGGCCATAGTGCGACTTGTGGTGGAACGAGTTGGAGATCCAGTTAACGTCACTGCTCTGGTTCTGGTAAGTTTAGAAAAAACACTCTGCATGAATGGTTAATCTTTGTCACTACCAGTTTTGTTTGATTTATTATACTGTATATGTAGCAAAACAGTTTTTTTTTAAATTAAATTAAATTATTTAATTATTAGAAATAACTTTTTATATGTTATGTTTATATTTTGAAAATAACTACCAGTAAATCCATATAGTGTGTGTGTGCCTTGTAAGGAATGGATGAATGTTCACACAGGGGTGAAATGCAGGGGACAGTAAAAAAAATGTTAAATAAATAAATAAACATTGTTTAGAGGAAAAAAATTAATCTGTGTAAAACATTGGCTGACATTCCTGTGAAATAACAACAAAAAAAAAACTTTTAAACATTTTGTCTGCATTGCACTGGGTTAAATCTGTCAATGTCACCAGTGCTCCTGTTTGCACTGTTCCCTGAAAATAACCCACCTACAAGAGCATGATGAAAAAGAAAATGTCATAGGAAGCAGAGTGAAATACATTTGATGTATTGAGGCCCCACAAAGTGCTTAGAGCTAACAGTGCTTCTGTGTACTGCCTGATGTGTTAATGCCTTAACAGCTGCTTGGGTCTCAACAGTGTTGGGGAGTAACTAGTTACATGTAACGGCGTTACGTAATTTAATTATTTTTATTTGTTATTATTTTTTAATTAACTTTTTTCCAAATCATTGTTAGATGCAGTGTTTCCTGTAGTTATGCAAAGATTTCTTATCTATTAACTATTTCTTATGATTTTAAATCTGCACTGAACTTCAGATCAATCTCAAAGTAAAAGGCGGTACTAAAGTCTGATTTTGTGGTGGATGTGTTCAAATTTGAGCATCTTTATTCAAGTGATGAAGGATTTTGAAAGTCTGACATTGTTGAGCACTACTGTAAGGTTAACCCTGCATGGTGTAAATGTTTGAAAATGATTAAAAGTTGCAAATAAACATTCATTAGAAATTTAGAAAAGTAATCAAAAAGTAATCAAAAGTAATCAGTTACATTACTTTAATAAAGTAATTGAAAAAGTTACACTACTATTACATTTTGAATAGGGTAACTTGTAATCTGTAACCTATTACATTTCCAAAGTAACCTTCCCAACACTGGGTCTCAACACCCAAACATCTGTCTGGTAAATCATAGCACAGCACATATGGCCATAATTAGCATAGAAACACAAATATGCCTACTGTCAAAACAGGCAGTGCCTGTTTAGCACGCATGGTAAGTGGGCAAGTGTTGCCGGTTCATTGAATGCCATGCATGAATTCACAGCAGAAAGAAGGATCTAAGAGCCTGTTTTGTAGCGGCTTACAGTGGGTGGCATCAAAGCATGCGCTAGAGGTGGCAGTTGTCAACCAGATGGTGCTGGTTGAGTTTAAGAGAGGTCAGGGATTTCCCGTCTCACACTTTGAGATGTTTTATATAGAACTGTTTTATATAAAAGACATCTATGATTTAAAAGAAATGTTCCCAAATCCCAAAAATAAAACAATTGATGACTGCTCTCATGCTCTTCTTTTCAAATCGATGTCCCATGTTTATCCAGCTTCAGGGAGAGGACACTGGTGACTTTGAGGCCACAACTGCAGCTGCTTTTCTCCTGTCCTCTGAAAGCAGTAAAACCATCTTCATCGCTGTGAGGGATGATGACATGCCTGAAGCTGATGAGACCTTTGTGTTCAGCCTCCGCCTGCAGGTAATGCTTAAACCAGGAAACTGTTATAGCCCAGGGGTTAAAGATCTGTGCATATAATTGAAAGGGTTAGATTCAAATCCAGTAAAACATATTTTATTTCAGTTAGTTGCGAAAGCAACATTTCTAACGTAAGTTTAAATGTAGGTTTTATTTCACTTAAAGAGGTCATGAACTGCCTGTTTTTATTTTGTACTGTTCTCTGAGGTCCACGTATATAATGTTATCAATATTTTTACATCGAAAAACATAATAATTTAGAAGTTATAGGCAATTTTCTGTCCTGTTTTTGGAGTCTGTCCTCGCTGCAGCCTGTAGCACGATGACGTACTGGAATATATCCACTACGTAGTGGATGTTTTACGCGCATGTGCTGTAGTAGGCCTCGAATAAATTCATATTTTTATTTACATTTAATCATTTTTATCCAAAGCGTCTTAGTCTAACGATTTAGTCTAAGTGAAGTCTAACGCAGTACATGTAGCAAGGGTTTTTGACCTACATTACAATACGCGATGACCTACATTACAATGTAAAAACTTTAATGTCTAAATTCATCCACAATGTTTTTGTCTTTACTGGCGACTTCAAAGCTTTTTTTTATTTTTTTGCCTGCATTTCATATGTTATCGCCAGGATGCCCACATCAGTGCTGTATCCATTATTATAAGGATACAACAAGCACTGTAACATGATTGATATGCAGACTTTGCACTGTAAATAGCTAATTATTAAGATATACATCACTCTGACAGAGTTGCCTAAATGTCTTTTTGATTGTATCCATCATGTTTATTTAAATTTAATTGGGAATATTTAATGCCGATCCATTGTTTATGTAGATTTTATATTATTCTAATATAGCTATTACAAACATTTTCAATAGACTGATAATAAAAAAAAAAAAAAATGTATATTAAGATTTTAACTCGCTAATAACGCCTCAGTCAAGTGACAGGTCAAATAAATGTTTTGTTAGTTGCTTTTCACACATCGTCTGATACATTACAAAACACTCAAAAAAAAGTCTTCCTAGAGAGAGAGAGAGAGAGAGCTCTCGTAACGGAATGGATGGTATGTCTTTAGCCATTAGGTCTATCTATCTCCAGGGATTTCACTTGCATATGAATAACAAAAAAAAAATAGAAATTGTCATCTTTGTGTTAATATACCTTGTCCCCGACCGTGTGTGTATTTATTTGTTGGACATGAGATTAACTGTAAAAACCCGGTATAACCCGGGATAACGGATCTATTGGCTAACGGAACCCCGACTGACAGGATTGCTTTTCTTCTTTTTATTTTTATACGGTATAAAAAATATTTCCGCATATTTTAGTAGGCCTATAACTTTTATACTCTGTCACGTATAGCACAGAGAGTGAGAACAAAAAATTATATTTGATTCATTAACTAATTATTGGCAGAACTGTAGAATCAGAATCAGAATCAGCTTTATTGCCAGGTATGTTTACACATACGAGGAATTTGTTTTAGTGACAGAAGCTCCACAGTGCAACAGAATGACAGTGACAAGACAGGACACAGATAATAAAAAGAATAATATAAAAATAGACAAAATAGACAATGTACAAAAAAGCAAAAACACAATATATAATATAGACAATTTTGTATGTACAGGTATGATATGTGAAAATTTGAAATGTAAATAATTATGTGTTCAATAAATAATGTATACTAGTGTTGTGTGTGCCACGATTATTGTTAAGTGTTCATGAGATGGATTGCTTGAGGGAAGAAACTGTTTCTGTGTCTGGTCGTTCTGGTGCTCAGTGCTCTGTAGCGTCGACCAGATGGCAACAGTTCAAAGAGGGAGTGTGCTGGATGTG
>NW_015549974.1:477595-478674 GCF_001515605.1 Sinocyclocheilus anshuiensis
TGTTTCAGCAGCTCTTGTGGCAGGTTGAACTTCCTCAGCTGGTGAAGGACGTACAACCTCTGCTTGGCCTTTTTGACAATGGACTCAATGTGATTGTCCCACTTCAGGTACTGAGAGATAGTGGTGCCCAGGAACCTGAATGTCTCCACTGTCGTTACAGTGCTGTTCATGATGGTGAGTGGGGGGAGAGCAGGGGGGTTCCTCCTGAAGTCCACTATCATCTCCACAGTTTTGAGCGCATTAAGCTCCAGGTTGTTAAGACAGCACCAGACAGCCAGCTCTTTAACCTCCTGTCTGTAAGCAGACTCGTCACCTTCCTGAATGAGGCCGATGAGTGTGGTGTCGTCTGCAGACTTCAGGAGAGAGGGGTCTTTAGATGTGCAGTCATTTGTGTAGAGGGAGAAGAGCAGTGGGGAGAGGACACAACCCTGGGGGGCGCCAGTGCTGATCATACGGATGCTGGATGAGAATTTTCCCAACCTCACTAGCTGCTGCCTGTCTGCCAGGAAGCTGGTGATCCACTGACAGACGGAGGTGGGCACGGAGAGCCGAGTTAATTTGGGCAGGAGGAGGTTTGGGATGATGGTGTTAAAGGCCGAGCTGAAGTCCACGAACAGGATCCTCACATAAGTCTCTGGTCTGTCTGATCTGATCAGCGAGTTTCTGTAAAGCTGAGCTCACGTGCGCTTGCGGAGGAATGTAAACACTCACGAGAACGAACGAGCAAAACTCCCACGGCGAATAGAACGGCTTGCAATTAACGAAGAGCGCTTCTAGATCGGGACAACACATCTTCTTTAACGCTGTAACATCTGTACACCACCTTTCGTTGATGTAAAAACATGTCCCGCTGCCGCGATTTCCCCATTGAATCTGAGTCGCGGTCTGCTCTAAACAGCTGAAAGCCGGGCAGATGTAGCATGCTGTCCGGAATAGCGTCATTCAGCCAGGTTTCCGTGAAACACAGAGCAGCAGAGTTTGAAAAATCCTTGTTTGTCCTGGACAGCAGAAGAAGTTTGTCCGTTTTGTTGGGTAGAGAGCGGAGATTCGCCAGATGGATGCTAGGCAACGGCGTTCGA
>NW_015549974.1:478691-498223 GCF_001515605.1 Sinocyclocheilus anshuiensis
AGCGCTTGATCAACGCCGCTGCTCCGCCAACTACAACGTTCAGCAAAACGTCAGAATAATCGAAATCCAGTAGAAGATTTTGTGGTGTGTTCTGCCGAATGTTCAGCAGTTCATCCCTGGTAAAACTGGAGTGCTGGAGGGGGGTTGCAGGAGGTGTGAATGGTGTTTGTTCAAACCTGCAATAAAACTAATTCAGATCGTCTGCAATTTGTTGATTCTCCACAGTGCTGGGGGATGGTGTCTTGTAATTGGTGATGTCTTTCAGAAAACAGAAACTGATATAAGATGTTACAGTTAGAGGTCGACCGATGTATCGGTTTTGTTAGTTGATTGCTGGAACTATCGGTTATCGGCAAAAATCCATGCCGATAGTTTTCTGGGTTGCGTCCATTGCTGGAGCGGCTGAGAAGGGTCTGCTGTCATTACACAGTGCGAGATCAACGCCGCTGCTCCGCCAACTACAACGTTCAGCAAAACGTCAGAATAATCGAAATCCAGTAGAAGATTTTGTGGTGTGTTCTGCCGAATGTTCAGCAGTTCATCCCTGGTAAAACTGATTGTGTTTGAGAAACAAAAAACAGGAAAAACTAACAAAAACAGTACAAACACTGGAGAGCCAAGCACTGAGGCGGCCGTGTGCGGCGCCATCTTACTTGCTAAACTATAAGACTATAAGACTATAACTATAAGACTATAACCCATTTTTTCATAAAGAACAAACTAAATTGTAATTAGTAGATTTTTATTTCCAAAACGAATCAAACTAATAAAAAATAAACATTGTTTACATACCAAACTCGTTCATTCAAAACTACGCCATCCTTGCTTAAATAAAGTTTGAATAGCCTGCACTACTAGTTTAAATTAACAGTATAATATAATTTGTGTAAGCCTATGAAATACACTTATATATCTCGTAATTACAGTTTAATCTACATTAAATACTAGCTTTAATGACAGCCCCACTTTGCACATGCACGTCAAACATCCACTACGTATTGGATCTGATGCTGATGCAGTGAGGACCTCTTGTGTTTTTGACCCCCTCATTGGAACGCTCCGTTTGAATAGGCGGGGCGGTTTGTAGATTCGGAAGTAAATGCCCACTGCTATGATTGGCTAACCGTTGTGTATGTTTGACAGCCTACATCCCTCACAGATGAACGCTGCTGTGTTTTAGGTTAAAAACGCATAAATACGTCAGCACTGATAGCCTTGTGGGCAGCGACATATGGTGCAGTTGCGCTTCGAATCCCGCCTCGTGGACCCTTCCCGATCCCGTCCTCCTCTTTGTCTCCCACTCACTTCCTATCAGATCTCCACTGTCCTATTAAGAAAAATGCAGAAATGCAAACAAAAAATGCATAAATCGGAACATATCAAGCAATCTGTAATAACAGACAAAGCAATAGTGACCACATAATAAAAACAGTTACTCACACTTGTGTGGTGCAACATCGGAGCCAATATAATCGCACAGCATTGTCTTTCTGAAAATCCTGCGTCGAATTATTTCTTGTTTGTAAATGAAATCTACAGTAAAATGCATTATCGTTTGGTTTCTGCGTAGACCTGCATTTGCCGCTCTTGCAAGCTGTGACATTGGCATAAATAAAACAGGAACAAAAACTTTATTGACTTAAATTAACTATGGCTAAAAATCAGAACCAGCCTTATATACTGTATTTGATCTGGAACTGGAACCCGACGACTTCCGTATCCCAAATGTGCTTTTGCTCTTGCTCTGGTTGATGTGTGCACACGCTCTCCCTGGATAAGTGCCCATACGACAAATCCCACCCATTATGATGTCATACAGGTCCATACTTGAAAAAAAAAAAACTTTCCAAAATGTATACGAACCCTGAAGGAATGTCTTTGGCTCAGAAATATTCAATCATACATCCAACTTGTTTTCTGAGACTTGTAAGCATTGGCTAAGTGATAAAATTACTACCTTTTATAATACTACAGAGTGTTAAGTTTTAATGCACACATTTTCGTTGTTTTTTCATCACCTCTAATTAATGAGTTTCAGCTGTGTCTCTGTATGTGTGCGACAGAGACAGAGAGTCTTCTTATACCTCTATGCTTCCTCAAAGTAATGTCTCAGTAGTGGGAATCCCAGAGGGGTTGAAATTCTTGCTTGAGTGGAACAGCACTGAAATCTTGTCAACTCTTCAGCCACAGCTCAATGGCCCATAAGCCCTTGCAATTTCTTTGATGGCTTCCACTATCTCTGTATAAGGGTTAGGTAATGTCCCTGCACTAGCAGCCCAATATTGGAAGTCACCTTCAAACGAAATAACCAACTGTGACAGCCACAACTGGCACTGCCGTAAGATTAAAGAGCCATTATGCAAAGCTAATCACTAGAAGAAAAGCACAGACCTGGAAATAAGCTTCCTATAACACGCAAAGAAGAAGAATCTCCTAGGAGCTTAATTTATGCACTATCAACAGCACCAAACAGAATTGCAAAAATCACACATTTCTAAAAGGTTTCACACAGGTTTTATGCCATTAGCTGAGCCAGAAGTTGACATATTAGACTGCTTAACCAAACAGTCACTGGGTCTCATTAATTAATAATTGCATGCATTATTTGTATGTATACTCACAGGAAAACTTCTCACAAAAAAAAAAACCTTAATCTGCCCAATTCACAACTTGTGTGCACACATTAATTTGTTCTTAACCTTGTTCTAATGTTAATTAATTTAAATTATTCTAAATGATCAACTGTGTGTCTAGTAATTTGCATAAAACACACCCAAACCATCTTCATGAAATATCCTTAAAGTGTCCTATAAAATTGTGGTAACACTTTAGTATAGGGACCAATTCTCATGATTAACTATTTGCTTATTAGCATGCCTATTATTAACATTTTGGCTGTTTATTAGTACTTATAAAGCACATATTCAGCATGTCCATATTCTACACCCCACAATCCTACCAAATACCTAAACTTAACAACTACCTTACTAACTATTAATAAGCAGCAAATTAGGAGTTCATTGAGGCATAAGTCATGGTTAATGGTTTGTTAATAGAGAGAAGTGGACCTCAAAAAAAAGTGTGATGTGAAAAATTTTATCAGTGATCTGTGATTTTATAAGGTGATCGAGAGTATGTGAT
Organism: Sinocyclocheilus anshuiensis; assembly: GCF_001515605.1. Classification (NCBI taxonomy): domain Eukaryota; kingdom Metazoa; phylum Chordata; class Actinopteri; order Cypriniformes; family Cyprinidae; genus Sinocyclocheilus; species Sinocyclocheilus anshuiensis. The sequence goes on from NW_015549974.1 coordinate 481,833, forward strand.
TTCAATTGTTCCTACATTCTTTTTTTTTTTGTGTGTAAATTTAGAATAAATTTTAGTATGAAAGTTATTGATATATCATGATTTGTTCATGAAAACATTCATGCACATTTCCTGCACAAATCTGTGTGTATGCATGATTAGTAAATGAGACCCACTGTTTAGAAATTTGAGGAGAAATCAACCTACAATGGGTTACTTTGTCATCTCAATAAAATTAAACTGAGATGAAGGAGGTATGACACTCGTCACCTTTCTGTGTTGTCTAAGGAAGTGTTTCTCATAGCAGTTTCTCATTTGAGAGCCTCTTATTACTGTGCTGTCTCAGTCTGTTGACAGTGAGTGATTAATGACAACAGGTCACGACTCCACTGTCTACTTGTCCACTGTTTAACAAATGAACCTCAGGCTGGCAGAATGGGACAATTTAAGGGTGACAAAAGACCACTGAAACCCAATGAAACCCAATCTGAATTCACTAAAAGGAAATCTAGACAGTCCTTAAGTGTGATTTACATAAACCATATGCTAATTATTGATAAAAAAATTAAATGATGGGTGAAAGAAACATGTTTTTTTTTTCATTCTGTATTTCCTGTGCTCCATTATCTCACTCATTGTTTTATTATGACAATCTAATTTAACAAATGCTTGTTACTGAGGGAAAAGGAGGAAGAGTGTTTGTGTGCTGTGGTACTGAGCCGGACCTCAGTCACGGTTAGCGTGGGCAGTTGTCTGAACGTGTGTATTCCTTGTCTGTTTTCGCACTGCAACAAGAGCTCTGCGGCTGAAAGAAAGCTCTGTTACAGCTGGGAAAAGCTTATTTGAAAGGGTTGCTGAAAAAATGGTCCATACTGGTTTACGTTCTTACTTGGTCATTCTCTGTTTATCTCTTTTTGTGCTCTGTATCACAGACACTTATACACTCTTTAAAAACTACAATACGTTTAATTTGAAATTCAAATGAGTGCATTTATGGTGGCATGAAAAGTATGTGAAATGGATTTCTGCCTGAATGTTTATAGAATTTGGATTTTGATAGCAATAGACAAGTTATAATATATTGATAGCTCTAACCAAGCAATGCTTTACTTTTTCAGAGCTCATCAAATGGTGTGACAGTGGGAACTCCAAATACTGCCACCATCACCATCTTGTCTAATGACAATGCCTTCGGAATAATTTCCTTCAACTCGGTAAGTTTCTTTCTCCGTTATTTCTTCAATGAACAGCGGGAAGAATCTGTTCAGAGCGTGCTGAAGAGGGTTGACTGTAAGCCTGAACTGTTTTCACTTGTTTGTGGGGGGGGGGTAATTAAACTCAAGGGAGTGGGAAGAGGGGTCAGTGGATGGGAAAGTGAGAGTGAGGGGAGTGTTGTGGGTCAGATGCCTGAGAGGAAAGGTTGCTGAGATGGGAGTTCAGGGAAACTACGGAGCTGCTAAGAATTTGAAGAAAAAAGGCAAGCAATTTACTGAATGGATTAGCTGGTTAATGATATATATTTCAATGTTGTTATGGAAACCAACTGCTCTTTTTTTACCATTACAAAAAATTGTAAAAAATATTTATAAAAAATAAAAAATATTTATTATTATTTGTTTGCAAAGCAATAAACAAACAAATAAATTAATAATAGTCCCTGGTGCTGGCTTGATTTCACTGAAAGCATCACTGATCATATCACATATCACTGATGTGCTGAGAAATATCACCTGTCCCTGGGACAGCAACAACAACAACAAAAAAGTCAGGAAAGTGGCCCACCTTTTTTAGCCAATCAGAAGAACCAATCAGAAAAGCCTTCTCTGCTATTTACATATTCAGGTTTGCTGAGATCAAATTGGTTGTCATGTTTTGAAAAGCAGGGTTTTGGTAAATAAGGTGTTTTTATGTTAGCAAAATAGTGAAAGTTTATTCGGTAACATCGCTTTACATTTGCATTCCTTTTAACTTACAGTCATATAATGTTGTTTCCTATTAATGTTTTATAAACTGTCTGAATATGTATGCATTGTTACATTTCTAAATAAAGTACTTTGACTGTATATATTATAGGGCACTGGTGTCCATTCCTGCTCCTGGATGGCCACTTTCCTGCAGAGTTTAGCTCTAACCTAACTGACTAGGGCTGCATCTTAATATGCATACTTCCCTACTATACAGTAGGTTGAAGACAGTTTGTGAAATTACCAGTATGACCGAATTTATAGTATTTGTGAAACAGTAGGCAAAAAGGATGACATAATGACATAATACTTATAAATGTGTACTATCCCATGAGGCCACGGAAGAGGAGTTCTTAATGTTAGTGAAACAATGCAGCTGAAGCTGTAAGTCACATGGAAATGTAGGATGTCCAGATTACATTCATGCTACACACATTCATACTATATAGAATAATCATTGATGCTCACAAAGTACTATTTCAAAGAAGTACCTACTTGGAGAGGATGCCAGAACAGACATAGTCTAAGTTTCTAATAATTCTGAAGTTTGAGATTAGTTGGTTCGGATGTGTTTATTTAGGGTTATAGCTAAACTCTACAGGACCTTGTCACTCCAGCAGCAGGATTGGACACTCCTGCTACATGACATCTCATCTTGTTTCTGATATCCCTCATTTCTAATTCTTTTCAGTACATATGTAAATCAGTGAATGATGTTTTTTTTTCTCTCTCTGTTTAGACCTCCCTAATTACTGTGGAGGAGCCAAGAGGTAGAAGCCAGTATGTGCCTCTCACTCTCCTTCGAGAGAAAGGAACCTATGGTACTGTAACTGTCAACTTTGAGGTGAGCATTGCCAGACAGTTTGTAACTCTGCTTAAAAAAAAGATTATATTGCAAAATATCTATATCTATCTATCTATCTGTCTATCTATCTATCTATCTATCTATCTATCTATCTATCTATCTATCTATCTATTTATCCATCCATCCATCCATCCATCCTTAATTATTTATTAATTCACAGATTTTTGGAGGTCCAAACCCTGCAATTGAGGATCTCAGTCCAGACATGGGGAACATCACTATTCCTCCTGGTCGTGCTGTTGTAGTTTTCAGCATCATGATACAAGATGACAAGGTACGGTTTCTTTGTTAAATAGACATAAAAGAGATCACATGAATAATGATAGCTTAAAGTTAATGTGAAACCAGTTTTTTTCCATAGTGTGGCATATCTCTTAGAGGAAAAAAAAAATATTGATTAATGATTTCATGTCAGAGAAACCATCATTCTGAGGAAAAAAACTGTTGCCAAGTAAATTCACAATAAGTGAATGACTAAATGAACATAGAAGATGTTCTGCATTAATCTATCATAACGTGTTGTTTTTGATCTCACATGTCCACTAGCTTCCAGAAGATGATGAGATCTTCACAGTGCGGTTGACAGAAGCAGCTGGCGGAGCTTTACTCGATCCTAACAGAAGCAGTGTGCAAATCAAGATCTCCCGTAATGATGCTCCCATCCGCTTCTCCAAACCCACACTGGTTGTCCCGGAGAACATTGGTGTAATTTCTCTTAGCATTACACGTGGTAGAACTGAGGATGGTCTTCTGATCGGTTCTGATGACAGAATGGTGTCTGTGACCTATACAGTCATTACAGGCAATGGGTCGGCCAGTGCTACTCCACTGGCGGACTTTGTGGATCTACAATCAGAGAGGATGGTTGTTTTCCCTCCAGGTGTCCATGAAACAGAACTCCACTTCAACATTAAAGATGACACCATTCCGGAGATTGCAGAATCTTTCCAAGTGGTTCTTTTGGAAGATAACTTATTGGGTGATGCAGTGCTGATGACTCCAAGTGTTGCACTCGTGACCATTGAGCCCAATGATAAGCCTTATGGAGTCCTGTCAATCAGTCCTTCCCCCATACAACCCCACATCATCAATGAAGACCTGAACCCGATGTGAGTAGAGTACTGTTTAAAGCAGAAATATTCAACCCTGTGTCTGTACACCCACTGTCCTACAGAGATTTGCTCCAGCCCTAATCAAACACACATGAACCAGCTAATGAAAGTCCTCAGGATCACTTGGAAAATCACAAGCATGTGTGTTGGAAATGAACTTTGCAGGACAGTGGTTCTCCAGGAGCTGGGTTGAAGACCTGGTTTATAGTGTTACAACACTTGCATTAACAGGTCATTATTTAATTAATAGTGGGTAACTTGTCTTGGTTATAAATCATAGTCCTTCTATCCTATCCCAAATGCACATGGCAGGTTGGCACTCTTTCTGAAATCACATTACACTGTCTTCACTCCCATTAGTAGTTACTAATTTAATTTTTTTGTGGCAGTTTTATTTACAATATAAATTGTTCCAAATTGTTTTTTTTAATTTATAAAATTAATGAATATAATATATGAAGAGTTCATTTGCAAAAACAGATAACTCAGTTTTTAACTATTGTTTTTCATTGTATATTCCAAATAATCTCAATCAAACTACAGTTGGGTTATTTTGATTAGGTAAAAAATTACTAAAAATACAGATAACACAATAAAAACATGACAAAATAATAAAAAACATGATTTTTGAGAATTATCTGTTTTTGCAAATAAACTCTTAGTATGCATCTATACAGTACCATTCAAAAATTTGGTCAGATTTTTTAAATGTTCTTAATAAAAATTATCTTATGCTGACCAAAACTGCATTTATTTGAACAAAAATACAGTAAAACAGTAATATTGTGAAATATTGTATTGTTACAGTTTGAAATAACTGTTTTATATTTTAATATTGTTTTTGGTGATGGCAAAGCTGATTACTCCAATGTTCAGTGTCATATAATCCTTCAGAAATCATTCTAATACTGTATGATGATCTGCAACTCAAGAAATTATTTTAAATTATTATATCAATTTTGAAAACAGTCATAACTTTTAATATCAAAAGAGCATTTTTTGAAACATTATAAATGTCTTTACTGTTACTTTTGATCAGTTTAATGCATCCTTGCTGAATAGTATTAATTTACTGACCCCAAACCTTTTAAAGGGGTCATATGATGCTTTTTTAAAGATCATTATTTTGTGTATTTGGTGTAACAGAATATGTTGACATGCTTTAATGTCCAAAAAACACATTATTTTTCAAATACTGTACATTATTGTAGGTCCTCTATGCCCCGCCTCTCTCAAACGCTTCGTTTTCTACAAAGTCCCTCCTTCTGACAAGCGCAGTCTGCTCTGATTGGCCAGCTGACCCAGTGCATTGTGATTGGCCGAACACCGCAAGCACTCGTCGGAAATGTAACGCCCCTTACCATAATCGCGAGCTTAATCTTTCAAAATAAATGTAAAGACAGTAAATAATGTCATTAGTTTTACCATCAGTTCAAGCCCGAAAGGGGAACAGACACAGTAATGATGCAGTACACAAGCCGTGGTTAAGACAGCTGACTCTACTGTGATGTGACACTGTCTCTCTCGCTCTCACACACACACGCGCGCGCACACACACACACGATGTGCAAAACTCCGTATTTGAACAGTCAGTAGCAAATACTTAAACTAGTAACAAAACATACTTACAGTCGCTGATTCAGAAGCGCCAGATTGTCATAGCAAAGTCAGAATTACCTCCTCTTGACATGGCTGCTTCAACACTAACTGCGGTTACTGAAACCACGCCTTCTTTCTTTGCGTGCACATTTGGGCGCATTATGCAAATATTCCCACATAGTGACCTAGATATGTGGGGGCGTGTTAGAACGAGCCGTTTTAGGGGGGTGTGGCAGAGTCTTAACTCTGATAAAGAATATCTCTTTGGTTTTGAGACTTTAGTCTTTGCAACTTCAGGGATCTTATCTATTCACGAACAGCTTGTAACACTCCAAAGAGAAAGGAAAACTTGAAATTGCATCATATGACCCCTTTAACAGTAGTGTATGCTATATAAGATATCATAAATTATAATTACTGTAGAAATACTGGTATCATTATTCAGTTTTCAGCTGGTATTTTGTCTTTTTTATGTGGTATTTTATTTTTAGTAATGTCAGATACATTACTTGTACCGGTAACTGGTCATCCTAGTCTGGTTTAGCATAGACTTAATACGAATCTGATTAGGTGTTGGCGTTTCTGAGTGAGATTCGTTTTTTTATGTTGTTATCCACAATATCTGTAATATCTCTAATCTGTGTTTCTCTGTTTCAGATACAAAGGCATCATCATTGTGAGGAACGGAGGAACTCATGGAGCTGTTTCAGTTAGGTGGAATATAACAAGAAACTCCACGGATAGGACTCCAGTCTCTGCCGACCTTAATCCTGCATCAGGTACCCTGAGGTTTGCTGAGGGCCAGATGAATACTGTGCTGCCTTTAAATATCACTCAGGACAACCTTCCAGAAGAGGCAGAAGCCTTCATCCTCAGACTGATCCCAGGATCTGAACAAGGAGGGGCCGAAGTGGATGAGCAGATGGAAGTGAGTGCTTGGCTTGTGATTGGTTTTTAGTTTAATGCATTTAGAGAATGTGTTTGGATTGCAGATCATAGATCGGTGGTGGATTTAGTTATGAAAGATGAAAGTGCAAGTTGACGTTGATGACAGCTTGAAGCGCTCTCTTTAATTTTTGGAAGGAAAATGTTGTTATTCATAATGTGCCCAGGCACTGGTTGTCTTACATGTTGACATGTCACCCACTGTGATGATATTCTAGACTTTTATGCTTAGTTTCAGACAGCCATGGTAGCAGATCCCTTTTGGACCTCACTCGGAGGCTTGTGGTGAGACATCCAGGGAGGTTGTTGTCTTACTCTGGCTCATACCCCTCGTCAAGGAAGGAAGTTCCCAGATCAGAGCTGGTTCTTAGTTACCATCTGGGCAGCACTTAGTCCGTTTAAAGCGGATGTGGCGTAAAATGAGACACATGTGTCTCTCTGGCACAGCGGCATCACAGACTGCTGGTTACACTGAGTGTCACTTGGGTGTTCCCTTCATGTGGTCCCAGCACAAAATAGCCCACAGCAGAGCCTGTGGGTGGCTGGGTGTTCTCTTTATAACTTGTCTGTTGCGAGTTTGATTATGCGTGGAAGGAGAGGATAAATCCGACCCAAGTTTATGTTTAAACCTATCAATTACCCATAAGTGTGATCATAAGTTTAGGATAGCTGAATTGACTCTGCAGGATGTGACGACTAATTGTGAAGAGCTTATTTATGTCAGCTGTTCCTAAATTCACTGAAAAAAGTACTACAAATATTTAGAGAGGTCTTGTGCCTTGGTCTGATGAGGCTTGGGTAAATGACAGAGTCATAAACTAGGTCATGAATGCTATTTTTACACTCTTGTGAGGTCTAATGAAAGAGAAGGGCTTTCTGTGATTGGTTCACTGTAAGTTTTACACAGATAGTCTAATGTTACGTTCACTGTAATGAGTGGTGAGATTTGTTTATTGCTATGTGTTACAGGTTTCAATATAGAGAGGAAAAGATCAGGTTATTTTAGAGTTCATCACAAGAGGAAACAGAATTTTAAAGCAATGCTTTGGTTGCAAAGGTTTTTTTTCTATTAAAAGCATCTGTAATTTTTTCCTCAATGTTATGGTTGAAGTTACAAAACAAAACTGATGTTTACAGTAATTTGTTTTCATTGGAAATCTGGGCAAGACAGTTCAGAGGATTTGAAATGTCAGAAATGTGTAAATGTTTTGTGCGAGTGAACAGAAATGTGCTTGTAATTTTGTTAAATAGTTTATATTTTTCCATTCAAAAACAGCTTTATGTGAGCGTAACGTAACCAATACATGAGCTTTGAAGTTGTCTAAGTCCTCTTTTTGGCAGTGGGACTACAGTATTAGAAGAATTAACCTCTAGTTGTGCAATACCAATGTATAATCCTTAAAGGGATAGTTTATGCAAAAAAAGAGCATTCTGTCATTTACCCACCTTCATGTCGTTCCAACCCTGTATGACTCTTTCTGTTTGTTTTGACAATGGAAGTCAATGGTTACCAAAACTGTTTAAATACCAACATTCAATACAAATATCTTCTTTTGTGTACCACATACTTCCAAAACATTATGCATGTTAATGCATATTCTGAAGAAATTTCATGCCCCATAAGTGCATTACTGTATGTTCGGTTGCTGAAACAACCTGAAAGACGAGTAATTGAAATGATTGTTTAATCGTCTGTAACCTTCCTGTAAGGAAACCTGAAGTCAATATGTTGTTCTTACTTCACAGATGGTGTTCTTCATTCAGGACAGTGATGATGTCTATGGTCTATTTGGCTTTCATCCAAGAGAGAATCAAAGTATTCAGAGTCAACCAGAGGGACGCTTCCTGTCGCTTAGTTTCCTCAGAGAAGGGGGGACCATGGGAGAGGTGCGACTTACCCTATCTGTCCTCTACATACCTGCCAGACCACTGGACCCATCACGAGCCAGGGATGGGGTGCTGAATGGAACAAGTGTCAACAGTGTGCTGTTCAGTTCCAGTCAGTCACGAGCTCAACTCATCTTGCCAATACGCAATGATGCCTTCTTGCAGAACGGGGCTCATTTCCTGATTCAGGTAGGATATGTCAGGTAGGATATGTAAAAAAGTAAATTGAGGTTTCTGAGGTTTGAGGTGAAGCTTCTTTTTTTTTTAAATAACTGAGGCCTGCTATCTAAAAACGTAATCAGTTTTTTTGTTCATTAATTAGCAATGTTGCGATGGTTTACACTACACTTTAAAAGTTTGGAGACAGTAAGTTTTTATTATTATTATTATTATTAAGAAATTAGTAATTTTATTTATCATGGCTGCACTAAATTGATCAAAGACATTTGTAATGTTCCAAAAGGTTTGAATTTCAAATAAATGCTGTTCTTTCAAGCTTTCTATTCATTAAAGAATCCTGAAAAAATATTAGCCAGTAAAAGTTTTCAACCCTGATAAGAATAAGAAATGTTTCTTGAGCACCAAGTCAGCGTATTAGAATGATTTCTGAAGGATCATGTGACACTAAAGACTGGAGTAATGGCTGCTGAAAGTTAAATCACTGGATTTAAATTGTATTTCAACATATAGGGATAGTTCACCCAAAAATGAAAATTAGTCCATTATTTACTCACCCTCAAGCCATCTCTCCGAAATTCTTCTTTACAAATCCTAGTTTTGTACTTCTAATTCGTGACCATTGTTTTGATCTCTACCCTGCGCTTCCGCGTTCGTCTCTTCTGAGCGGCGCATGCGCAACGCCGACGTCTTACGACATCTGCCCGGAGCTGCTTCCGTGTACAACATTGAGTGCAAGCTAGATTAAATTGATTATTACTTTTTAAATATGGTTATTTTTCCTACAAAATACATCGATTCGCTACAGGAGGCCTTTTTTTCACCCCCCGGAGCCATGTGAGGCACTTTATATTATGGATGGATGCGCTTTATTTCACTTCTTTTGGACTGATGCACTGCAACACCCGCTGACTGCCATTAAACAGCTTGAAAGATCAAAGACAATTTTTTATATAACTCCAACTGGATTCGTCTGAAAGAGGAAAGTCATATACACCTAGGATGCCTTGAGGGGGAGTAATTCATGGGCTATTTTTCATTTTTGGATGAATTAACCCTTTAACACAGATTACAGTTATTTTAAATTGTTTTAATATGTCACATTATTACTGTTTTTACTGCATTTTTGATAAAATAAATTCAGCCTTGGTAAGCATAAGTAAATTCTTTCAAAAACCATAAAAAAGTGTAAGGCTTCTGGCTTGTCACAGGATTTATGTTGTCTTACTGATTAAAGGTGCAATAGGTGATTGTCTGGTTGAAAGTCTCTTCACATCCCGATAGCAATCATTAAGTTAAGTGGTCTAAATGTATTTATCTGTATTTATGTATTCTGTGGATGGCGTAGGACCAATAAATGTTCGTCCAATTAAAATGCTCGGACCGAGCGTTTTGATTGGACGAACATTTCTTGGTCCTTACTAACTGTACTATAAAGTTTTCTCACCGGTGAATGACATATGATCATGATGTTGCCCAGCGGTTCCCAATTCCAGTCCTTGCGCCCCCCACCCCCACCCCCCTGCATATTTTGCATGTCTTGCTTAGTTAACACACCTGATTCAGATAACCAACTCGTTAGAAGTGAGCTACGTGCATGAACTGTGTTCCGAATTGACATGCTCCCTACACAGTGTTCTTTGCTCCCTACTCGCTGAGCTGGGGAAATCCGTTGAATTTGAAGTCACGGATTTGAACTGAGCAGCGTCTTCACACACAGATGAAACTTACTAGAGAAGTGTGACATAATATACCTCTGTAAATAAATACTATTTAAATTTACGTCTCACACACTTTACGGAACATACATGGCGGAATATCCGGTGATGTCCACTTCGCAGGGCACTTACGGTTGAATAGAACAAACATCATCTCTGGTATTCTGGTCTGTGAGCGTATATGCGTTCAGGGGACGTGGCTTTGGACGGCGATTGCAGGGAGGGTGGGACGTTCGCTTTCAGTGCTATCAGGCTAAAGTTAGCATTTTCCAAGATCTGCACCTTTAAGTGAAGCATTACAAGAGCCCTTGAAAAAGAGCAAACATGCTCTCATAGCATCTCAGAAGATGATGACCAAGCATGTGAAGTGCTTGTTTGACAGGCAGAGCAGTTATTGTTATAATTGCAATCAACATCAAGCTTTCAAAAAAGACGCGGCACGTGCCATATTTTCCAATTGTTCTGCGGGTACATGATAATAGGGTTTGGTGAGAAGCGAAGCCAAGTCAAGATTGTTCATTAAATAATATGTTAAAACATTATTTAACAACTCTGTGATACTTTTGTGTCTTTTTTAAAAGCTTGATGTCGATTGCCAAAAATTGCCATTATATGGACAATCATGCACAGGACTTTTTTTTTTTTTAATCACTTAAAAAAATGGTCCAAAATGAGAAAGAAAGGGCATACTGTCACGGACACGGGTGTGTGGAGGCAGGCAGGACGACGAGGATGACAAGGATTCCAATAATGACATTTATTGTAGACACAACAAGGCAGGTTCAGGTAGGTGAGACACACACTCGGGGTAACATTAACAATAACCGCCAATGCTCAGACAGACAGGAACTAATATGTGGTGGATAATTAGTGGCAGACAGGTGAGCACAATGAGGGTAATTAATGATTAGTACGGGCTAAACCAACACAAAGGGAAGAAACCACAACAAACAGTCCACAGGGGCGTTACACATACGATATTTGAACAACACAAGGGTAAATGATGACACAATTTTCAGTTTTGGGTGAACCATCCCTTTAAAAGAATTTAACATTTCCAACTGACAGTTATTGTTTGCTTTTTGAAATTGTTAAAAACAGTTGTGTTAACAGGTAATGGATTCATGTTTTTCATTAGTTGGACAGTGTGCAGTTGGTTTACATCTCCCCACAAATCCCATCTGTGAGTCCTCGCTTTGGAGGAGCTTTGAACATCTCCCTGATCATCACACCGGAAATTGCTAATGGAGAGATTGGCTTCACCAGTAATCAGACAGTGGTGGCGCTGGAACCAGAAGATTCAAACATCAGCTTGGTATAAAATACTTTACTGGACAATTTTTTCTTTACATATTTCAAAATTCTAAATTTAAATATTTAATTTGGTGTTGGAAATCAGGAAAAAAACACATTTTAATATGGTCTCAGACTTTTGTATCCTACTGTATTCTTGGATGAAGAAATTATGTGAAAAATGATGTGAAAATGATTCTCTCTGTCTCTAGATAACTCTTCAACTGAGGCGAGATGGGACGGATGGCCAGGCAGTGGTCTTCTGGAGTCTGCGGCCCACTGGCGAGAACAGAGAAGATGTCACTGAGGGTGACATTTCACCTTTCACTGGATCGGTCAGGTTCCTCTCAGGACAAAGTGAAGCAGTGATTAACATCACTGTAATGGCGGACAATATCCCAGAGATCAATGAGACCGTCATTCTTACATTAGACAGGTCTGTTTAACTTGTTATAATGACATTGAGATGTTTTAAAGGGTGATTTAAATCCAAATACTTTTTGGATCCATTATATTGTATGGTGGATCAAAGTGTTGATTGCCTTCTGAAGTTTTACCTGATGACCCCTTTCAGTCTTTTCTTTTAATCTGGGAATTATCTTGTAATCATTGTGCTGGGACACTCTTTGTCCTCTCTTCACTCTCCCTTCGCAGGGTAGAAACCGCTCGCTTTGTAGTGTACTTCGGGTAAGTGCGTACTAGAAAGACTGTGCCTTATTGTGTGCTGTGAATCAACTCTTTATGTGGAAAGCATCCACTCTGAACTTTCAGGGGCTCTGTCTTAAGGTTTCGATGGGGTATGTCTCTTTTATCTGGGTGTGTGAAATGAATAGTAAGAGTGTGTTTGTATATGTTGGGGGTGACCACACTTGGATGCAGGCAAACGCTGCTTGTACTCATTTAGCACCTCATTTACGGAGTTCCTTTATCCTGTCCTGTAAAAACATCAGTGTTTGTATGCATGCAGCACATCCTCTGAATGCATTTGTTTAGAACACTTCTCCTGCAAGCTCTTTGTCAGCCATTTTACTAATTATCTGGTGCCTTCAGTGCTGGCTCAGACCAAGCCAAGCTCGGTTTATAAACAAGACCCCTGCTGAGAAGGGAGGATAGTGGGTTGCTCTATAACATGACTTGTCAAATCAGCATAACCAAGAGGCATTAGGCCAAGCAATTTGAGACCCTTTCAAATGCTGGCGTGACCACACATATCCAAAATATGAATCTGGCAAATATTTTGTCATAGAATACTGGTAATCATTTTCCCTTATATCATGCATTTTATGTCATATAAATCAGCCCATACTGCTTAAAACAAAATATGATTGTGCATTATAATCTACCATACTGTAATATATCATAGTAGATTTTTTCTGCTTTCTAATAATATAACTTCACAGTGTGACCAAACTGTAACATATGATTGTCACCATATTGCTGTACAGGACAAATGTGGACAACCAGATACTTAAACCGGGTTTCACTAGCCGAGAAATTGTTATTCTGGAGAACGATGACCCTGGAGGAGTATTTGAGTTTTCACCAGTCTCTAAAGGACCTTGGTTTATCAGTGTAAGACATAGTTCATTCATTCAGATTAAATGTTCTTTATTTTCTTATTTAATATTATTTTTATTGAATTATTAATATTTTATAATCATTTTAAAATTAAACATCGAGATTAAGTTCTAATTTTATGAATATATGACTGTATACTTTGTAAATGGTCACCAGTATAATTAGTATAATATAGTCCCTATTTTCATTCATCAATAGTCAGTAGTCATACAGATTGACAAATTAATTAAATGTTAAATAGAATATTAAACTATTAGACTATTAAATAGACTGTAGTACACTGACCATTGACAAACACATGACAGTTATATTTTCATAAAAATTATAACTTAAAATTTTAATTTATAAAATCTTGATGTTGAAAATACAAATAAATACAGAATAAATATTATGAATATTTTTTTATGTATGTGTAAACAAACACCAAAATGTAAAATGATTTTAAATGGAGTTTAGCATGTAACTTTCTTTTATGTTTTTCATTGCATTTACTTGAACATCTGACATGTTTGGATGATTTGTTGGCTATGCAGGAGGGGGAAACAGTTGAACTGAGGGTGATCAGAGAGCAGGGGCAGCTGTTAAACCAGCTCATAAGATATACAGTGATTCCTTCTGGAAATGCTCAGTTCTATGGGGCCACGGGGATCCTAGAGTTCCAGCCAGGGGAGAGAGAGGTGATGGTGGCCCTGGTAGCCAAGCCTGATGGGATACCAGAGGTAAGTACTCAGGACTAATGATTAAGGCTCACTAACATTTATTATAATAATATGTCCTCTAATTAAATGATCCTGTGTTACATGAAGGATGATCTACATAGTTCCTTACTTCCCTTAATGTTAGGATTCCTTTAACACTTCACAAATGTTTGGAAATTCAAAATGTAAGTAAACCTGACTCCTAAAAGATCGTCTGATGTTTTGTCTTCAGCTAGATGAGATGTTCTCAGTGGTCCTTAGTAGCCACAGCACACCAGCTAGTCGCCTTGGGAACCGAAGGCAGGTCAGCATTACCGTGCGTAAGAGTGATGACCCATTTGGGGTCATTGAGTTCATTCAGCCTGGCTTAGACTTCACCATCAATGAAAGCAAAGCCATGGATACTCAGTCAGGTAAGGAGATCTATAAGCTACAGCTCCTGGTCACTTAACTTTCTTTTCTTTTAGAATCTGTTTAAAATAACATCATTATGTATGATAGCATCCTACCCCATTGGGAGAAGCAGGGGTAGGTTTGGGAACGTGTCAGTCTTCTGGATTCTTGAGCCAACCTATTCGGGAGACATCAACCCAGTGCAGGGTGAGATCGTCTTTGCTGAAGGGGAGTATCTGAAGAACCTCACCCTATTTTCTATGCCAGATGAGGTAAGCTTTAGCAGTTCATAATATCATAAGTAGATACTTATGTTTAAAGGAGAAGCATGTCTGTAGTACAGATTCATTTTTTGTTTGATGCAGATCCCAGAGAAAACTGAAAATTTCACCATCACCCTTCTGAATACAACGGGTGGAGCAAGACTAGGAAGCATTCTCAGTGCAAGCTTAAGCATTCGTGAGAATGATGATCCAATATATTTTGATGGTATGTTGGTCATTCAATACAATATACTTATTAATTTGAGGACAAAAGGGGCTTTCGCACCAGAGGAACCTTTTCATAGTTCCTAGAACTATTGGTGGAAGTTCCCGCTTTTTGGCATGTTCGCATCGCAGGAACTACGAATGTATTTAGTTCTAGGAACTCCGTTTGGGGGAATTAAATTAGCTCCTACTTCAGAGTAGGGTCTACAACAGTTCTATAGGAACTACCAGTGACGTAAGTGTACGCTGATCGGCCAAACGCATATGAAACACCGGCTACCCAGCATTTTTAAAAAGCCGTGTAAAAATATTTACTCCACGAGCATGGAAAACATTTGCAAATTTGTAAATGCTGCGAATAAAGACATCGCTGTTAGCCGCTTCAGAGTTCCTGCTGCGAATGCAGCCAGGAAAATGGTCCGAGGGAGAAATTGGTACTCTAGGAACCATCATGCTGGCTGTTCTTAGAACTACGCAAGTTCTTAAAACTACACAGTGCGAAAGCCCCTAAAAAGGATACAGTGGTATGGAAGCCCATTTCTGCCACTGAATTCAAAATAAAAAAAGGTAATTGCGAATGTTTCTCTCACAACTGAGATATAAACTTGCAATTGCGAGTTATAAAGTAAGAATTGTGAGATATAAACTCGCAGTTCTGAGAAATTAAGTCAGAATTGCAAGATATAAACTTGCAGTTCTGACTTTTTTCATAAACTCGCAATTGCGAGAAAGAAACTTTTTTTCCCCTCAGAATTGAACGTTATAACTCTCAATTGGGAGTTTATATCTCAGTCAGAACTGCAAGAAAAAAAGACAGAATTGCGAGATATAAACTCGCAATTGCGAGAAAAAGTCAGAATTATGAGATGCAAACTCGCATTTGTGAAAAAGTCAGAGTTGAGTTTTTATCCCACTTTAAACTCGCAATTACAAAAAAAAGTCTGAATTGTCAGATAAAAAGTCGCAATTACCTTTTAAAAATTTTTTTATTCAATGGCAGAAACAGACTTCCATACAATAAAGCCTGTTTCTGCCTCTTGAGTTAAAAAAATGTGAGCAATAAAGTAATAAAGTTAGGGATGTCCCCGACTATGGATTTTCAAAGTCAAATCGGAATTTTCGAATCTTGCCGATAGTCAACTGATAGTCGAATCATATGTTTGGGGTCGGGGCAAAATACATTACCAAGAGACAGTCATAATTACTGACGTTAACACACAGGGAAAATGTGCAACGGACGCCTCGCAGATACAAAAATAATGTTTTATGTTTTGATTAAAAGATAGTTAACATTAAACGTCAGCGACATTCACAACATTTTTTACAATAGTGCTCTCATTATAACATTATGTATATGACAGTAGTTTTTAATGTTCTGCATTTCTGTTTTGAGCTGCGCGCGCTGAAGATGACCAGTAGAATGAAGCATTTGTTAGCAGGTTTTTAATCAGTGGGATTTAACTCATCATTTATCTCATATAGAATATGCTTCATTATTTATACAACATAATGTTAAAATTATGATTTATAGGCTATCTGCACAAAATGCCCCGAATGCACATGAACATATCTGCGCGGCTCTGAATTAACTCCTTTTGTGGACGCGTTTTTCACGCAACAACGTGCAGAAACACGGCAACTAAACTCTAAAAATTCACAGCGTTTTATTATAATAGTGTTCTCATTATAATGTTA
>NW_015549974.1:498298-504667 GCF_001515605.1 Sinocyclocheilus anshuiensis
TTAGCAAATGGCTGCAATATAACAAAGAGTGAAAAATTTAAGGGGGTCTGAATACTTTCCGTACCCACTGTATATAATGAATTGTTTTGAAATCACTTGTACCCTACCTGATCGAAAAAATCGAAAAACTCTGCCTGTATCAATTTGAGTCTTATGAAAGATTTAAATCCCTGCCGCCAAGATGCTCCTCTGTCGGTCACGGATTATGGAAAGTGAAACTTAAATCTATAGGGGTGGTTGGATTTATTCACGCACGTTAAAATATTTATTTAAAACTTCTTTCTTTTCAGATTCTTATTTAGAGCATTATCTTAATAGGCTGTATATTAACTTATTGGTTAAAAAAACGGTAGTTCTATGTGAAATCAGACATTTGAGCACCCCCATATAGCCAAAATGGCATGCTCATAACACCTCTGCGAATATTCGACTGTGAGATTGATAGTCCAATCAGGCTCCTCCTATCGAAGCATCGAATCTTGACTATTCGGGGTCACCCCTAAATAAAGTCATAGTGTGACATATAAATTCATATTGTGGGATATAAAGCAACAATTTTGAGAAGAAATGCTACAATTATGAGATAAAAAGTCATGTTAAAGCCACAATTGTGAGAAACTGTTCAAAAGATTGGGGACTGATATAGCTGCTCACTGTAACAATATTAAAATAATTTTGAAATTTGTTTTTCGTTTGTAATGTTTTCTAGAGCCTGTGGTTCAGAGGGTGCAAGAAGGGGGCGTGGCCAATTTCACCATTCTGCGAGCTGGGCCTGCTAACTTTATCACAACAGTGAAGTATCGTTTTGAGTATGGTGACACATCACCGGGAGACTTCACTCCACTGAGTAAAGACTCAATGTTGGTCTTTGATTTTGGAGAGTGGATGAAGAACATATCGGTTGCGGTGGTAGATGACGACATACCAGAGACAGATGAACCATTCCACATAGTTCTCTTCAACACCACAGGTTTGTCACATCCTCAGCTTTCAATTAACCATATATTCAGTGCATTTTATGTTGCAAAGTTTTGGTCCCTTTCAACATGCATTGACTTTTGCTTTGTGCTGCATTATTTTTGGGTGACTTCTTTTGCCAACCCTTCAAATCCCCAACTTTTAATTGTCTATGTTGCCCAATTAGCTTCATTAAATTCCCACTCCGTGAGACAAATACTGCTCTTCAGCTCTGCTCTGTAGAGGCAATAAATCCACCCCATTAAACATTTGTTTTGATTCGCACAGAGCTCTGTTGATTGGCCTCGACTCTCAAAAGCCCTCTCTAATCCTTGTATTGTGGAACATGCACACATTCATGAAAAGGGCTGGGTGACTGTAGAAAGTTAATTACAGAACTGTCCTGCAGATCACAAAGAAAAAAACAACCTAGAGTTTTCTGTCTGGAAGCTTTACCACTTGCCCTGAGGGATTGTTTTCAGATACATGGGTGTTATTACGATGTGAAACTGAGCTTTTGAGAGCATAATATGATTGCCGTGGTTAGCTTGTACCAATTACAACAGTGTTTCATGTAGAATGATGTTTAGCATAACAGTTACAATGTGTGAATGTTAAACAAATGTGCTGCCACAGATTTGAAAGCACAAGCATTTGCTAATGAGAAATTTGAAAAGGATTCTGCACAAAATGTTTGTTTTCTTCATTATAAATCTTTCTGGATTTATGCATGATTGAATTTTTATCATGATAATTTAGTTGTATGCTTATTTGTGCTAGATTGCAACATTTTTATGACATGTCTAATGTAATTCTGTAATGAAATATATATATATATATATTATATAATTAAAAAAAAAAAAAAGCTCGGTACCAATGAATATTCCAATAATCAATAATTGTTTGCAATTGTTTTCTGTATACACTACCTTTCAAAAGTTTATTTTTTCAATAAACAAATACTTTCTATTCATCATAGAAAAAAATGTGTCACAGCTTCCACAAAATATTAAGCAGCACAACTGTTTTCAACACGGATAGTAGTAAGAAATGTTTGTTGAGCAGCACATCAGAATTATAGATTGATTTCTAAATGATCATGTGACTCTGAAGACTGGAGTAATGGCTGCTGAAAATTCAGCTTTGATATTACAGAAATAAATAGCATTTTAAAATAGAAAACATTTGAAATAGAAGTAACATTTCACTTGTATATATTGAAGTAATATGTATATTTTGATTATATTAAATTAATGCAGCCATAGTAAGCATAAGATACTTCTTTAAAAAAAAAAAACGTGAGAGACTATGAGAGTGATGCTGTACTTATATGTTTGTAAATGGGCCTTGTCAGGTGATGCAGTGGTATATGGTCGAGATGCTGCTACAGTGGTGATTGAGGCTAATGACGATGCTAATGGGATATTCTCTCTGGATTCAACTCAGAAACCAGTGGAGGAGGGAAGAACCAATAACTTTTAGTGAGTCTCCAATTCTCTAATCTCTAATATACAGTTGAACCAGATGTAAATCTCATAGCACAGATTGATTTTGATTCAGATAAAACAACACTGTCTTTTAGCATTTTAAAAGAAGTATTTATGTTCTACTCTCCGTGAAATAATGTTTCCTTTTGTGTCTCCAGTGTTCTTCGAGACAGAGGACACTTTGGAAATGTCACAATATACTGGCAGCTGTTTTCCAACGACACCCCCCTTGAACCTCACCAAGAATTTCTGAACACATCTGGTTCTATAGTATTTCATACAGGGGAGAAGACAAAACCTATTGTTCTTGAAGCCATCTCAGACAAGCTCCCAGAGTTCAATGAGTTTTATGAACTCAGACTTACGAACGTCTCAGGTAAAGTCAATATCAGCAGTCAATGTTTTAGTTGTATTGTTTATTATTTTAAAGGCCACATGAGTTTTTTTTCTGGAAAAAATTTGATACATGCACTACACAAATTGTTGTCCAATCAAATGCCCCACCCCATTATATCACCTGTAATCAACTAAATATCAAACTGTTTTTCAATACATAACATAACTAAAAACCTATCAGTTATTTAAAAAAAAAAATGGGATGATCCCTTTGAAAAGTCCTGCACAATGTTCCTGTGACTTGTTCCATGAGGTCTTTAAGTTTTATAGTTATTTTATACAGTATGTGCAAATATATTACATCTACTACATTTCAAATGTTGTCTTTAGGTGGCTATCCTGGTGAAGGAGGAAAGTTGGCAGAGAAAGACCTCAATGCATCTGTTCTCATTCCCTTCAATGACGACCCATTTGGAGTTTTCTCTATTGCCCCTGAGAGTCTGGAGCGTGAGGTAGCAGAGGACGTATTGTCAGTCAACGATATGTTTGATGTCACATCCTTCACCATACTTCGTCAGCAAGGAACCTTTGGAGATGTGCGTGTGGCCTGGGAAATCCTGTCAGGAGCTTTCCCACATGGTCTCAAGCCCATGGAAGACCTGATATTGATGGCTTCCTTTCCTCAGGCTGTAGACCTCCGACCACATGCCAGGAGACGCCATGCAGGCACCGATGCATTCTTCTTCTCTGGACTTCCAGGAGCTTATGGATCCATCAGTGCAGAAACCCATCTGCAGGTTCCACAGAACCTGGCTAACTTTACCCTGTCAGTCTGGCTGATGCCCAGGCCTAATACAGATGGATTTATTGTCTCTAAAGGCAATGGGAATGGAACTATCTATTATGGAGTTCAGGTCCAGATTAATGAATCCCACGTTGCTGTTATGCTTCATTACACAACCATAGGATCTAACAGCACACAGGTGGCGCGAGCTACTGCAACTAAATTTGTAGAGGATAATACATGGGTTCATGTGGTCATCGCTGTGGAAGATGGAATTGAGTTTTATCTGGATGGGAGCCCAATCCCTGGGGGGATAAAGAGTCTAAAAGGAGAAGCCATTGTAAATGGTGAGTAAAGCTTGTATTTTTTTAAACAATGTAAATGTGGACTGCTTTAAAAAAAAAAAAAAAAGTAATTTGTACCAAATATGTATATGTCCCGATATGTATATGTGACAGTTCAAGGGGAAAAGTTCCAAAGAACCTAAGCCATATTTAGGGATTGAGATGTTTGACTCTGATTTTTATTCTATTTTTAGTGTATTTGAGTGTATATAAAATACATTTATAGTAATAATTTATATATTTTTATATATTTCATAATTTTAATGATATAAAAATAGCATGAATGTGTAAATTCATTAATTAATATCATATATTTATAATGTATAATGTATAAATTAATAGAATTTACACAAGTATAAAGCATACATTATAATTGTTATAATTAATATAACTATTATATTTATATTTATTATTATTATTATTATTATTATTATTACAAATTATAATTCTATATATAAACGGCAGTGTCTCTTATGCTCATCAAGGCTGTATTTATTTGATCAAAAATATAATATAAAATATAACTTATTTCTGTGACGCAGCGCTGAATTTTCATCAGCCATTACTCCAGTCTTCAGTGTCACACGATCCTTCAGAAATCATTCTGATATCCTGATTTATTACCAGTGTTGAAACTGTTGTGCTGCTTAATATTTTTTGGGAAATCGTGATACTTTTTTCTTTGAATAAAAAGTGAAAATGAATAAAACACACAAATTCTATTTTGAATAAACACAGTTCTTTTTATCTTTTTATTTATCAAAGTATCCTGAAAAAAGTATCACAGGTCCCAAAAAGCATTAAGCAGCACAACTGTTTCCGACACCGATTATAAATCAGCATATTAGAATGATTTCTGAAAAATCATGTGACACTGAAGACTGGACCAATGATGCTGAGAATTCAGCTTTGCTTTACTGGAATAAATTATATTTTAAAGTATATCAAAATAGAAAGCTGTTATTTTAAATTGCAAAAATATTTCACAAAATTAGTTTTTTTTTTCTGTATTGATGAGCATAGGAAACTTCTTTAAAAAACATTTAAAAAATCTTACTGATCCTAAAGTTTTGAATGGCAGTGTATTGACTCAAATAAATGAATAAATAGCTAATTTGTTTTTTATAAAATGTATATAAAGTAGATAATATACCTGTGTCTGAATATATCCTACTGATGCCACCCTCATTTTACGTCTTTATTAAAATCATTCTCATCATTTCACATTATTTGCATCAAAGGCTTTTTTGAATTTATTTTAGCACCCCATATTTTAGCCTTTTAACAACTGCACTACAAATTAGGAAACCACCACTGCTATAATTCTTCATTTGGAGTTCCGCTTAAAAACAAATTCCTCATGCTTGTGTTGGTCAAGCAATGAGATGTGGTTCCTCACCTATTCTTGTGGCCCATACCTAGTCTAGTGAGAGCCCTATGCCATTGTTTAGCTTTTCACAGGAAGATATGCTTGACCGAACACTGAGCCGCTGGACATTGTTAGCAGCACATAAAGGCAGCTGGCGTTCTCTCTCTCTCGCTCTCTCTCTCTCTCTCTCTCTCTCTCTCTCTCTCGCTCTCTCTCTCGCTCTCTCGCTCTGGAAACAATAGAGCCCCTACTAAGACATTGCTGACATCTTTTATACCATCTTCAGTGAAGTGAATGTACACATAAACTGTGTGGATATCTGAGATTGTCTCTGATTGTTAGCGTTACTGGTGATTACGGCCTTTGTTAAATGTTCTTGTTTCGGCTCCATGAAGCGTATTTCCTCAATTTGTACAGTTGTGTGCCTTTGAATGCTTTAAGCTGGTATAACCAACGAGGATGCACTCTTCCAATTTCCTTATTCCAATTTCACCGCTGTCACATTTCTCTTTTTCTCCTCATGAGTTATCATGGCCCACTAGGAAGGCTATGTCTATGGTGATTGGAAGGGATATGATACATACACAGATATGTGCTGCATTATAGATTATGCACATTTATGATGCAGCTTGATTTATTTTGGTTCATAAATCCTTAGTGAGGTTTATTGCTCATTCTAACCCTTAAGTATTAAACTTTGGCAGATACCTCATCCTACACCAGTTATGTTAGAGACATAAGTGATCCCTCAAATTGCAGGTCTTATTGAGGTGTGCTTGTTTTCTAAATAATAGAGGAAAAGTGAGACTGACCTTTGGCCAGTAAGCAGCCATCTAGTAAAATACTCTAGCATTGCATAGAAGCACCCTAAAACCCCTCAGAAGAACACCTTAGCTACCTCATATTAACAATGTGGCAACCACCTAAAAGCCTTTAGCATGGTTCACTACAGACACTATTTAGGGTCCTAATACAATGTGATGCAATAAACCCAAACATTTTTGAGATTTCAGGAGATATGCATCTCTTTTAATTTTATTACACATTGGTATAAGTAAGATTATTCTTTATTTTGCTCAAAAAAAAAAAAAG
>NW_015549974.1:504689-529478 GCF_001515605.1 Sinocyclocheilus anshuiensis
CACTGTATGTATATATATGTGTATGTATATGTGTGTGTATATATATATATTTATTTATTTATTTTATTCATCACGTCTTATTGAGGAGAGGTGTGCTATTAAGGGTCCTACTATGCTTTTTCAACTTTAGTTAGTCTGTAATGTTGCTGTTTGAGCATAAAAAAGATCTGCAAGCTTTCCCAAGGCAGACAAACTTAGAGTGGTTACAATCATCCGGGTTTAAATCGCGCTCAAATTGATTTGATTTTGATGCAATATTTACACTGAAGCTCGCAGGCGGCTATGGTAAGAGGCATGACCTTTCCCGACCAGGTGCTGAGTGCTGCCAATCACAACACACAATAGTCCAGCTAACCAATCACGGCACATTTCGTATTTCAGAAGGCGGGCCTTCATTTGATACAGGAACTATTCGAGCCATTCATGCCAGACTGGGGAGAGAGGTGTTGTAATAATGTAAAATATGTGAAAAATAATGTATGAAAGCATGTTTTAGTACACCCCCAACACAAAATCAAGACTTTGTAAAAGAGCATAATAGGACCCCTTTAAGTTCAAACTTCTTACTTTCACCTGGTGAAAAGGAAGATAAAAAATCCTTTAGACCTACATTGAAAGACAAGCCTGAGCTATATTTAGGGACAAAGCTTTTTTGACATTGACCAGTTAACGATCACCTAGAAAACCACTCAGAACACCCTAGCTTTGCTTAGAAACACTGTAAAACTGAAACACCTTAGCTACCACACATTAACCTACTATACAATGCTTTAGCATCGTATTCCGTGTCAAAAACCTCTTACATTATCTTCAGAAATCCATTCATCTGAAGCATACTCAGGTAACATTCTATCACAAGCAGCCATTGGGGTTGCAAGCCCAGATGTTTACCCAAAAGCCACACCATCCACCCATCCATCCTAATGCCTTGCGTTGAATTCTTCCATACAGATGCTGCACCTATTAGGATCGGTTCCAACCCAGATGGTGAACAGCGCTTCACTGGTCTTCTACAAGACCTCCGGCTGTACTCCAGCTGGCTCAACCGCTCCGAGATTCATGAGCTCCACAACCAACCAGCCAAGAATGACCTTCACAATGTGTCAGGGTACCTGACATACAGGCAGGAGGAGAAACTGAAGTCATTTTTAGTCGAAGTACGGGATGATCAAGAAGAGGAGGGTGAGGAGGTTTTCTACCTACAACTGGTGGCTGTTCAAGGTGGAGCCCGTCTGCCAATGCCCAGACCTACTGCCATCCTCAGGGTCATGAAGAGTGATAATGCCAATGGACTTTTTGGCTTTACTGGTTCTTGTATACCAGATGTAGGTGCAAAAAAATCTTTCATATAATTATATGATGCTTTTGAGTTTTTTATTTTATTTTAAAACCAAAGATAAAGCAATGCCACTGTTTGGCATAAACACATAACTCCTATGCAAATGCAAATGCAAAAACTCTTAAGACTCATAACAAGAACTAATTCTGACTATGCAAAACATAGATGTCCAGGGGTGACATCCAGTGAGAAATCTGTAATGTTGCCTTACAGATAGCCTTCTGACCAGCACAATTAAGGTCTAATGAGTTAACATCTAACCGTATTATTTGATTAAGTACCCAAGTTGCTTCTTTGTCAGTGTTTGGTTAACCTTCCCTCCGAAAGCATGTAACGTGACCCCTAGTTGTGAGACCATGTCTTCATGTATATTTAATATGTCTTCACGCCTGGATGGATGGAGCGTGCATTCTTCTCTTCAAGGAGATTGGATGCATGGCATCTCCAATGACTTGTTCGATTAACAAGACAGATGGTCAGTGAATTCCTTTAGAGGAGGACCTCTCAACTACTGTCAGAAAAGACACAGTAGCACGTGCTTTCTCTTATGCTTTAAGCAAATAGAAACAAGACTAAGCAGAAAAAGGAAAGCGGACATTTATTAACTAATTTCCTTTCTATTTAACCAGTTACATGTAATGTAAAGACTGGAAACTGTGTTTAATGACCATGTATCTCAAATTGGCAAAAATACATCTATTTCTTAGTTTGAGTTTATAACATTTCAGCCTAACAACTTCTAAAACTCTGAATGGTTTAAAATAATTTTGTCCTGAAATTCTTTTTTTAATTGTTGCTATTGTTGGTTTACAATGACCTTTATCCTTTCTTTATCAGATATCTGAGGAAGGCTCGATGATCTCCTGTGTAGTGGAGCGCACACGTGGCGCTCTGGATCATGTCTATGTAAACTACACCGTCACTCAGCTTGATTCAACCGCAGACTCGTCAAATGCCTCTGACTTTGCCAATGCTACAGGCTCCATCCATTTCCTGCCAGGCCAGCGCTCTGAGGTAACAGGATCGACCTGTCAAGCAGTTATTATTAATGACCACAGGACCACCAATTAAGGGGGAACTTTATAATATTGCCATTAATGTGTAATGGCTGGACAACTGCAATTACATGCCATTGCATTACATCTGTTCACATGATGACTGTATATGTTTAAATACAGAAATAAAATTTAAATTACGATCAAAACATATCAACCACAAGTAACAATGTTTTAAAACAATAAAGAGATATAATCAGAGATAGAAAATTAAAACAAACTTGTTTTAAATAACAAAAAAGTTTGCATTGATGAATGTAGTTGATGTCTTAATATTTTTTATTAACAGCCAAACTGTAAATGTATATGGCTCCATCTAGTGGTGGGTTTAACCACTTTGATTAATTGACAGTGTAAATTTGCTAAGTAATGGCAAAGCCTCACTCATAAATGCCTTTATATTTGATTTCTCTTGTCTCCTAGGTTTTAAACCTGTTGGTTCTAAATGATGACCTGCCTGAGGTTGATGAGCACTTCCGGGTTAGGCTGGTATCAGCTGAATCAGGTGATGGGAAACCAGGTTCCACTCCTACCAGTGGAGCCAGCATTGACCCAAACAATGCCATCAACAATATTACAGTCAAAGCCAGCGATCATCCATATGGTAAATTGGTATATTTGCCATTTTTAGATTAATTCTTTCATTTATGCTGCCAGATAGTCATAGTTGACAGGTTATTAATGTAATTTCAGGCCTACTGCAATTTCAAACTACCCCAGTGCCTGTGGGTATGATCAGACCCGCACTAGAGGAGGCCCATGTGACTGTTCAAGAGGAGGCTGGTGTGCTTAGTCTGCTGGTGGCCAGAGCACAAGGACTGCTGGGAAGGGTGATGGTGGGCTATCGTACGTCTCCATTCACAGCTGCTGGTTCAGAGGACTATGAGGTACCAACAGTAATGTTAAAAAAACAACAACAACAACTTTAAACCATCTATTTATAAAATACTGAAAAAAGTGTATCACAGTCTCTACCAAAATAGTAAGCAGCACAACTGTTTTCAACATTGATGATAATAATAATAAGTGTTTCTTGAGCACCAAATCAGCACATTTAATGATTTCTTAAGGATCATATGACACTGAAGACTGGAGTAATGGCTGCTGTAAATGCAGTCTTGCCATTACAGGAATAAATTCAAATTACATTTAAAAATATACTAAAATTAGTAATCTGTTGATTTAAGTTGTAGTAATATTTCACCATATTAATGTTATTGACCTCAAGGTTTTGAACGGTGTGCATGTATATGTTTTTGGTCTTTGCTCTCTTATACAGTCCAGCAGTAAGAGTCATTTTTCATTAACCAAGATCCCCTAATAAAATTCCTTTGTATATTAAAATGGCACAATTCCTTTCCATCTTCTGACAGGACACAGAGGGATTTCTAGACTTCTTGCTTGGCGAGAGATTTAAGTACATCAATGTGACTATTATAGACAACTCTGTCCCAGAATTGGACAAAGTCTTCAGAGTGGAACTTTATAATCCAAATGGAGGAGGTAAGAAAACTTGTCAGTTCAGATTGATTCTGTGTCCTCTCTTTTACTTTCTTGATTTTTCTTTCACTGTTTCCGCATGCACTGTCTCCTGTGGGCTCCATTCATGCTGTTTGTGCATGATAATGGAACATTCTGTATGATTTCAATATGTACTATGTGTGATTCCTGTCTGTTCCTGTCTGGCTCCTGTGTGCTCCTTAAGTGGATCCATTTTTTGCAAGCGAAGCCAGTGGAAGTGGCGAGAGTGACACTGACTTCTTTCTTCCATCCTTTCACTATCATCATGGTAAGATTCTTTTTCTCACAGATCTTTCTCTCACAGTTTACTTTTTCCTCATTTCCATTATTTACTGTAATACCAGACTGGATTCTGTTTGGGGGGGGGGAAATACTGGTCTGACTGTATATAAAACTAAAGTGCCTCTTAATATTAACAAAGTTCCCTTCAGGTCGAATAAAATAGTTTTTTTAATATATTTATTATTTCCTAACTGCTTGAATTGCTCCTGCTTTGGCGTTTCTGAGGCACTTCATGCCCCATTATCTGTCATTTGGGCCTTGGCAGATCTTTTCAACAGAACTTCTTTAACCAAATGCTAATTCGCTGCTTACTTTTTGTTTTTCTTTCTTTTGTTGATTTATTGCATAATTGAGGTCGCCCCTTACACAAGCTTTATTTTGTAAGTGCTAGATTAAAAGTTGTAAAGTTTAAGAGCTGCCCATAACGGTCAAATCCCCAGACTCTGCCAAGCTGTTTACATAGTACTAAGGCATGCGAGCAATACCAGGAAAGACGTGGGAAAAGCAAATAGCCTTTATGTTTAAGGGAGGCCAATGGGGTAAATGATGTTTTGAAAACGTCACTGTTCACGCTTCTTGGTGCCCTTCTTTAGGGAGTCTTTAAAAGTAGTAGTATCGGTAAAAAATGGGTCTACTTATTTTATTATTTTCTTCTTTTATATTATGGCTTGAATAATGATAACATTTCTTTTTGCTCTGAAGCTAACCTGGGCGCTGCTGCTCGTATCATTGTGACCATCGCTGCTTCGGATGAAGCTCACGGCGTCTTCCAGTTCAGTGCCGACTCTCTGACTGTGAATGGCACAGAGCCTGAGGAGGGCAGAGGTACTGTAGTACTGCAGGTCAGTCCTAGTTATAAACATGGCTCATCATCAATGTGTTTCTTTTGTCCCATCTATGAATTTATTCAAAAAGTTCTTAAAAAATAAATGTATACTGTATGTTACAAACATAGAGAATTATAATTATTTATTATTAAAAAAAATCAGTATATAAATATGCAAACAATATTTGAAAAAACTAAATGAGTCATGTGGTACAATAAACAGGCAGAAATTATATCATAGACAAGGTATAAAAGTTCACTGCCTTTGGGTTTTGAAAAAGGCCTCTTATGCTCATCAAGGCTGCATTTAGTTGATCAAAAATACTTTAAAGGGATAGTTCACCCAAAAATGAAAATTCTGTCATTAATTACTCACCCTCATGTTGTTCCAAACCCGTAAGACCTTCGTTCATCTTCGGAACACAAATTTAAATATTTTTGATGAAATCTGAGAGCTTTGACCCTTCATAGACAACAACACAACTGAAATGTTCCCAGACCCACAATCGTAGTAAGGACATCGGTAAAACAGTCCATGTGACATCAGTGGTTCAACCATAATTTTACGAAGCTGTGAGAATACTATTTGTGCGCAAAGAAAACAATATAAACAACTTTCTTCAACAATTCTTCACCTCCAAATCACATTTTCCACCATTATCAAGAGTACCTCTGCAGGTAAACAAAGCATGCGCGTGATGCTGCTGACGTAGAACACGTATGCACTGAACCTTGTTTATGTGCAGAGGAAAGTAATGAGCATGCGTCGTGGTAGTCTCGATAATTGCGGATTACGTGATTTGGAGGAGAAGAATTGTTGAATAAAGTTATTAATATTTTATGTATTTTAATATTTTATCTATTTTAATGTATTTTAAAATTTATTTTGTTCCTGTGATGGCACAGTATTCATTACTCCAGTCTTCACTGTCACATGACCCTTCAGAAATATGCATTTTTAGAGTCATTAAAATAAAGTAAAAAATAAATGTTATTGAAAACAAATTGTACCGATGAGAGAAATGTTAATGTTTAATATAAGTAAGTTTCCTGTTTTTCTCAGGTGATTCGTACCTTTGGCGCTCTGTCCAATGTGACAGTGTACTGGGAGGCAGATGCTAATTCAGAGGGAGAACTTGTTTATAGATCTGGCAATGTGACCTTTGAGGTGGGCCAGACTGTTGGAAGCATCTACTTACTGATTTCCCAAGATGACATTCCAGAACTAGACAAGAGCTTCAGCGTCCGCCTCTCTAATGTTTCTCATGGTCGACTCGGGAAGGAAACTACTGCCACACTGACTGTATTGGCCAGCGACGACCCTTATGGACTTTTTGTATTCTCTGACAGCAGTAGACCAATCCGTGTGCCAGAAGCAAATGCTGTCATCACCCTGACCATACAGAGGAGAAAAGGCTTAATGGGAAGGGTGCGAGTGACATATCGAACATTGAGGGACACTGATGCAGCTCCATACAGCACACTGGGAGTGGGTCGGACCAGTGCAGGGAATGACTTTGTGCCTGTTGTGGAGTCTGTGATATTCTCTGCTAATCAGAGTGAAGTAAATGTGACCCTGAGGGTACTTGATGATGAGGAACCGGAGAGAGCAGAGTCTGTGTTTTTGGAACTTGTCAGCGTCACTTTGGTTGAAGGGCTGCAACCCAGACCAGGTAAAAGTTACTTGGAAGGTGTCTTGAGTTATAATCTATGAAATGTGCAAAGCATTACTGCATTAAACAAAAAGCCAGGATGTGTACTGAAAATAACTTTTGGTTTTTCAGTCGCTCTTTCCCCTCGACTTGGCCCACGGAACGCCACAGTTGCCCAGATCATTATAGAGGCCAGTGATGGTGCTTTTGGGGTGCTTCAACTGTCTTCCCCAGCAGTGAGTGTGCCCGAGTACTACGTCGGACCTATAATCAATGTAACTCGTATTGGAGGGATTTTTGCTGACGTGTCGGTCAAATTCAGAGCAGTTCCATTGACCGCTAGAGTGGGTAAGTTTTAATGACAAATGTATTTCTGTTGTTATGAACGTTGTTGTGGAATGTTATTTTCCTGAATATTCTAGGAAAAGAAAAACATTGTAAATGAATGTTTGATGAATACTTTTATTGAGCAAGCCCACATTAAACTGGTTAAAAGTAGCTGTGTTTCCATAACAGATTTGCGCAAAACTTTATAAATGTTGATAAAAACTATTGTGAAATGATGGCGTTTCCATTAACCAATGTTATGCAACTAAAATGTAATATTTCCTCTCATGATAAGTCATGGCGACTGGTGTTGGTAGGTTTACGTATATCACAGCGACTAAATTTATTTTGAATCGAAGAAGGCGAATGCGTGTATCTTTAGTGAAGCAGCGCTGAGAGCCGCTTCTGGGACACTTATGAAACCTGCCGCGCCGCGGTTGGTATAAGCACAAGCATTGGCTGTGATCAGTTCTGGTGGCCGTAATACACCACAGACGTGTGCAGTGTAAATTATCCAAGCGTTAATGGCAAGGAAAGCCCCTTATATTTGAGAGCGGCCATGTATGAGGTGTTTCTTGGAGGTTATATTACATGTGAATGATCATGTGACTTTTACATACGCCAGGTGACCTGTAAATGTGGAAAAAAAAACTGTTTCCATTGCAGTTTTGCGAAATATTCATTTTTAGAATTGCCTGAAAAACCACCTCATGCAAGTGTAAAAAAATGTTTGCGATATGAGAGTTTTTGTGAAAATGGCGTGTTTCCGTTGGGCAAATTTTCAATTTGCAATTTCAATTTGCACAATTTGATGGGTAATGAAAATTTTACAGATTTCTGTTTCAAATAAATGTTCTTTTGAACTGTCTGTTCATCAAAGAAAAAAGCACTGCTTTTATTAAGCACAAAAACTGTCAAATCAGAATTGTCTGTTTTAACATGGTTTGAATTGTAATGTATAAATGTTTTAAATTGTAATATTTCACTATATAACTGTTTTACTTTAGTTTTAAACAAAAAAGTGCAGGAATTAATGGAATATCTGTTTTATATCTATACATTTCATATGTTTCTGAATCATATCATATGTTTTTGAATAACATATATAGGTGAAGACTACAGTGTGGCCTCTTCTGATGTGGTTTTGCTGGAGGGAGAGAGTAGCAAGCCCGTCCCTATCCTCATCATCAATGATGTGGTGCCTGAACTGGAAGAGACCTTCCGAATTGAGCTTCTCAACCAGACAACAGGAGGTGCTCTCCTGGGGGATCTTACACAGGCCATCATTACCATCCTACCCTCAGATGATCCATATGGATCTTTTGGTTAGTTTTTATGAATGGCGTGCTTGTCATGGAAGTTCAGTAATGAAACATGTTCAGTGTTTTACATGGTGACAGTTTGAAGAGATGTAATGTATTTTTGACGGTTAGTTTTTCAGGCTGCACCCATCACAATCGAGGAGCCAGCAGTGAATGCTTTTGAGGTGTCCCTACCCATAGTGAGGAATGCTGGAACTATAGGTGATGTGGATGTCCAATGGAGAGCCACAGTCAATGGAAGACCTGCCACTGGCGATCTGCGACCTTTGTCTGGTGAGGTCAGGTTTGCTCCTGGGGAAACCTTAAAGACACTGAGAGTTGAGGTTTTGGCTGATGATGTACCTGAAATTGAAGAGGTGAATGTTGGTTTTTAAGCTTTGTAAGGATGTATGAAAACTCTATATTACTTAAGTGTTTCTGTTTAATTCAGGTCATAAAGGTTGAGCTCATAGGTGCCACCAATGGTGGGAACATTGAGGCTGAGAAAGTAGTCGATATCATTGTTCCAGCCAATGACAACCCTCACGGAACCGTATACCTTGAGCAAGCAGTATACCGCATCCAGGAGCCACTGGAAGGGATCTATATTGCTAACATTACAGTTCGACGGAGGTAATGTACCTGTTTTTCCTATGTCTTTAATTTTGCTTTGAATGGTATGTTATGTTGCTTTTTTGTGTGTTTTTCACTGCAGTGGTGGTAACTTTGGGATGCTGGAGATCATTTATAGCACCTCTGAAGTTGATATCATAAGCAATGCTCTCAGGGAAGGCAGAGATTTCCTGGTTTACTATGATTCTCCATTGGCTGGAGTGCCATCTAATGCCCTCCGCAGACCCATCAACATCACCACAGACACAAACGTCCTGAATTTCTGTGCTGTGTTCTGCCTTAGAGAGCGAGCTTGCCAAGCTTTCAGCTTCACCAACGCCCCAAGAGCGAGTTGCTTCTGGGTAACTTCTGGGGCCAGACAACTGAGCCCTTCCCCACAAACCTTCACCTATTTAAAAAACACCACAGCATCCGCTTCGCTGTTTAGCTCGCAGGCTGTTGCTGGGAGCGACTACATAACCATGACGGCTCAGACCGCAACCATGCAAGACAGATCGGGAGTCGCTAACCTCACTGTACCCATCTTGCCTGACTCTTTGCCAGAGGTGGATGAGAGTTTTGTGATTAAAATCCTGAGTGTTAGCTTGGTCAACATGACCGCAACTACCAAGAACTTGCCAACGATACAGCAGCCAGACACAGCTTTGGTGACTATAGCAATGAATGGAGATGCGTTTGGAATATTTCTGCTCTACAGCATTAACCCCAATGCCACACAAGATGGTCTGTATCTCGAAGTGAGAGAGGAACCAAAAACAACAGTGCTGCTGGTCATTGAGAGGAGAGGAGGTAGTATGGGACAGGTTACAGTGGAGTGGAAGTATGTTGGCGGCAGTGCCACACCCAACGCTGACTTCAATGGGACGGGGGAGACCCTCATCTTCGCAGAGGGTAAGTCTGGTCTGCTTTGTACTTTTGGTGGTACTGACAACACTTGCCACGAGAAGTCAGGAGATTTACTTTAGCAAAATGTGCTTTTTCAAACTTGAAAGTTTTAACGAGTCATTTTTAACCTTGTTTTTCAATGTTCATACTTTACTCTGGCGGAATTATTTACATAATGTACCTTTGGCAGCTTAAATCAGGGATAGCGCTGCTTTGGTCTTTTTAATGCAGGGTTAAAAGTGTTAATACCGTTTTTGTAAAACTGGTTGTGAATGGCGAAATGCATTTCTATAATTCAAAAAAATAATATCAATCAAATAAATCAATATTGGTTAATTAAATTAAATAAAGGATACATGAATATAAATCATTCTAAATAAATACATTCTAAATGCCTAACTGAAGTCCTTTTTTTTTCATTTCAACATTGAAATTGCCCCCTGTCTGTGCCTTAAAGGTGATGTAAAGAAGACCCTTGAGTTTGTCATCATGGATGACATGGAACCTGAAGACACAGAGACTTTACAGCTTGGGTTAGTGAGCACTGAGGGTGGCAGCCGTATCCTTCCCAGTTCGGACACAGTCACCATCCTCATCCTGGCCAATGACAATGCAGCTGGTGTGGTGGGCTTTCACACAGCTTCAAGATCTGTCATCGTCAGAGAGGGTCTGTGTTTTTCTTTTTTTTCCACTTTTACAGTTAAGGCTTGTTCACACCACGAATGATATCCATAACACTGTGTCTACACCGGACGATGCGATGAAAGACAATAGAAGAGTTTTGTCGTCTGCTGCTTTAAATGTTCAAACTCTTTCAAGAGGTGGATTCTGATTGTCCAGCAAGGGTTTTTATCATTCATCAGTTGGAAATAATTTAATAAAATAAAAATAATTCTGATTCCAACAACTTATGGTTATAGTCATCCCTGGTGTGAATGGGCTTTTAATTTAAAAAGTCATCATAATGTATTTATTCATGTAATTTCTCAACAGGCAGAGGTGGTTTTAAGAGTAGCATAATTGATTTAACTTCTGTTGCGGGTATGTGCAAGAGTAGAGGCATTTTAAACATGTTGTAATTGGATAATTAGGCATCAGTTTGTGCTCCATAGTAACTAGTAACATAGTACCAAGATGTGATGAGAGAAGAGGGATCTGCAACAGCTGCTACATTAGGGAAGATGGTTCTTGTCACCATGCATGCATGACAGGACACCTGCATTCTATATCCCTATATAAGGAAAAGGAACTCACACACATCTCATTAATATTAGCTTCTAAATCAATTGAGGGTTGTATTACTTGAAGTAAAGTTTGTTGAGGTTTTATTAAAGCCAGTAAACCCAATGCAAAATCCACGTCTCATTATACCAGAAAATGGTTAATAAGTAAGGTTAGATGTTCATTGTATTCAACAGGTGAGAGTTTGTCTCTGCTGGTGGAGAGAACAGCTCCTGCTATTGGAAATGTCACAGTGGAATGGAGGATCGAAGGCCCTCGAGTCTCAATGACTTTTACAGACACCTCGGGAACTCTATTTTTCTCTGAGGTAATGAATAAAAAATGTTGCTTTACCAGATCATTTGAGCATTTCTTTTAAACTTTTAAACCTAACTTGCGAATTCAAAGGACAATGAGCAATTAATGTTCTGCCTCAACTTCTGTTTCAGGGAATGTTAAATAATACTATAGTGTTGAGGCTACTTGAGGATACCACACCAGAAGAAAGAGAGGAGTACAGAGTTATCCTATCAAATATACAAACCAAAGGTATTTATCAGAAACACACACAGGAAAGAATTCCTTGAAAGTTTAATGTACTGTATATTGCAAGTTCATCTCATGTTACCATGTTTAGCAAGGCCGCTAAAATGTACTATTCGCATTTACGAATGTAGAATTTTTCTTAATATTTCACAGTTTTGCTTCTCAGGTAAATTATCTTGTTTTAAGGATGTTTACATATTTTATTAGAAAACAAGTCGAAGTTTCAGATTAAAAATTAGAATTTTTACAATGTTAGCATTAGCTGTTATCTTATTGTCTTGTTGTTCAGCTGTATTTTTTTTTTAAATAATCATGTATAATATATAATTCTCTCAGGGGTTACCCAGACAGGCATGGCAGCTCTGCACGCTCAGGGTCGTGAAGCAGTGGTGAGCGTGGAAGCTAGTGACGAGCCGTTTGGTTTGCTCAGCATAGCCCCCTCATCCTTAAAAGTGACCACGGATGAGAAAGACACCACCATCAGGATTTACATAAACCGAGAGTTTGGTGCATCAGGTTAGCTACGCTTGTAAAATCACTCAAGCAAAGTGTTGTCCTGGAGTATGGGGATGTAAATAGTGCTACTTTCCCCTACAGGTGCTGTAAATATCAGCTATGAGACTGTGCAGGGCTCTCTGCAGGACCTCAGACAGACTGAGGGAGCTCTAGCCCAGCCAGGCCAGGACTTCAGACACGTCTCCAGTTCTGTGATCATGCAGGATGGGCAGACATCTGTGTCCATCCCTATCACCATCTTAGATGTATGATGCTGCTGATCTAACATTGACTACATTCTTACAGTTTTCATTTTAATGTTAATGAATTAAGAATTATTTTTAGATGCTAATTAAATCTCAGGCATATTGTATTAACCATAATTAAATGAATCAAGAAACATATTTGTATTTGTCGTTAACAGGATGACATCCCTGAGCTGCAAGAGTTTTTCTTAGTCAATATAACATCAGCTGTCCTCATAACCACCCTCCCAACTGCCCCTAAACTAAGTAAGATGATTAGATAATAAAGCAGATTGATTTTGTTTTACATAATTTTTCACTTTTCTGTGTTAAAATTAGTCACATTTAATTAGGTTTTAGGTTCTTCTTTCAATTATACTTTCTTCTTGAATCCTGTTGCATCCTTTCATAGAGATTTACTATACATTGAAAGGTAAT
This sequence comes from Sinocyclocheilus anshuiensis, assembly GCF_001515605.1. Lineage (NCBI taxonomy): Eukaryota > Metazoa > Chordata > Actinopteri > Cypriniformes > Cyprinidae > Sinocyclocheilus > Sinocyclocheilus anshuiensis. Next base: position 517,456 of record NW_015549974.1, read on the forward strand.
GGTACCCACACATGTGCTTGATATGCTCTAGTGCTTTGTGCTTATTGTCATATTGTCAGTGGCATTTTATAACTAGAATCTGTGTTTGTAAGGTGTGGTGATAACTGACAATATAATTGACAGCTCACAGCAGTATGAGCTCTATCATTCCCAAAGACTGTCTGCACTCCTCGCTTATAATCAGTGATTTGTGAAGACTGTTGGTAGAAGACTATTAGTGTTTTTTGTTTTTTTAGTACATGACTATGGTGTAGTAATAGTTGATGATTAATAATTGTTTTTTATTGTGCTTTTCCTGAAACCCAAAGCATGCTGCCATTGCCCATAATCCTAACCCTTAAACAATTTTATTTTATTTTTCTGATGTATTCCTGTCTTTCCAGATACTGAAGGCCTTGTAGCAGAGATCAGCATTAATGCTAATGATGGAATCCAAGGGATCATTGGCTGGCGAAACATAGAGTATGAGCGTCCTTTCAGTCTTTTTTGTCTTTTTTTTTTCAACTTATGTGAACCATGGTATCTTTCATTTTATGCTGAGTAAAAATCTTTTGGTAATGTATGTATTTTCTCCTCAGCTATGTGATAAATGAGACAATTGGTGTGTTAACTCTGGTGGCGTACCGTGATGCCGGGACGTATGGAAATGTGTCCCTGTTCTTCTATGCCCAGAATCTCGAGGCTCAGTTGGGTCTGGATTTCAATGCTACCCCATCAGTGAGTCACAAACACTCTTTCTAGTTTTTAAATACAATTAACTATTCAGCATTTATTGTTAATAATTATTGACGATATATATTCCTACACAGATTATCCATTTTGTGGATGGAGAACGGCACAAGTTTATCGAAGTTCAGATTTTAGATGATGCCATTCCTGAAGGGGATGAGACCTTTCAGTTAATTCTAGCAAATCCGTCGGCAGGGCTGCAGCTGGGAGAAAACACCACAGGTCTGCTATGCTGGCAGACATTGAACATTCATGATCGTCCATGATCAGTGCCGTATAATTTTTGTCTAATGTGTTTTCACAGCTACCGTGACTATTCTGGCCAATGACGATGGCCATGGAATCATATCCTTCAATAACAGTGAGCATTTCCTGCTGAGGGAGCCCACTTCAGTCTCAGGTCTGGGGGAGAGTGTGGCCACCCTCTACATCATACGAGACCCTCCTCAGGGTGTATTTGGTACAGTAACGGTCCAGTTCACGGTCCAGTTCACAATCACTGATGTCAATGGATCCCTGTACACTGATGATCTCACACCTTCCTCTGGCTTTGTGGTACTTGAAGATGGAGTCAGATTCAAGGTACAGTATAAAAAGATCTTACTGAGCAATGAGAATTTTATGAAATTGTTAACCAAGCATAATGACAGCATCATGTCTCTGTAGGAGAGTAGTAAAAATACATGTAGGAACCAGTGTTTTGTCAAAGAAAATAGTCTCATATTTGGTTTCTAGACTTTGGAGATCTGGGCTGTTCTGGATGCTGAGCCAGAAATGAATGAAACATTCACAGTGACTCTGTCCAACCCTACTGGAGGTGCTCGACTGGGAGACTCACTGCAGACTTTCATCACCGTACTGCAGAATCAGGCTCCTCTAGGACTCTTCAGAATGTCACCATCATTTAACAGGTACATTCACAGTCTGTTTTAAACAAGATTGTTAGACCCATACAACCCCTGTTTCTACTGTATTTGTGTATTTTCCAGGACTCTAGACACCATGACAGTGGAGGAGCATGGAGGTACGGTGTACCTGACTATATCTCGCAGTAATGGGTTGGAGTCAGCCGTCAGTGTGGAATGGGAGACCCGGTCAGGAACAGCATTTGGCATGAGTAAGAAATTGCACCAGTCAGTTTATTTTGGTGTAAGCAAAAACTGTTTGACCACAGATTGTTTAATGTATTTGTAGGAGGAGAACAGCCAGTGTTGGCTGTGTATCAGTCTGTCAGGGATAGCTTGGCGTCAGTCTGGTGTACAGTGCCCAATGAAGACTCTGCTGTGGTCCTGAGGCTGCTCAGAGGTCCTGCTCAGAACCAGGCTGTGCTCTACAAATGGCAGGGTGTCTTAGTACCTGTGGAGGTATGCTCTGAATTCAGTTAAAGCACGTTGTATGTGAACTCCTTTGCCTGTTCTGTTCCCCTCTGTCCTCCCAGTTGTTTCACATTTCAGAAACATTGTCCTATCTAATAAAAAAGGCATACAAGGACAAAAAAAGCTCAATGCTTGGTGTTTTGGTAGAAGAAAATGCACTCAAAATTGTAATGCTTGTTCAGTTTCCCTAACTATATCAGCTAATGCAACAAAATTGTATTCACTATAATGATATACATATAATCATACACTGTGAATTTAGTTTGTTTTGGTTTTTAATAAACAATGTGTTTGGGTCAAATTTACAGTTTTATTTAATGTTAAGAAAACCCATTTGCAATCTGTGAAACCAATATCATATGAAGTTCAGGCAAAGATTGGTTGATTTATTAATTTGAACTCATTTTAAAATCCTTTTTTGTAATTAAGTTATTTTAATTCATGTATTTATTTATATTTTGTAATTTTATTTATATTTTTAAGACTGTAATTATTCATCATACCTTGTCAATACAAGACAATAAGTATTTATTTTATTTGTTTGTTTCTATTTTTATTTCCTTCACTTATTTATTCCTTTTCTCTCTTTCACTCTTTCTCATAGTTTGTCAGCATCCAGAATCCCAGCTCTTGTGTGGGTTTTACAGTAAATGGCTCCAGCTATGTGGCAGTTTCCCATGCACACAGCACTGTGTCATTAACTACCACAATCAGTTTATTTCGCCTTCAGGCAGACCTCAGCCTCACTCAAGTGAGTATGCTGCCAGTTTATCTTTTTATTTAGCTGCCATCGACAATAGCTGCATTTGTGCTTATCCTGTGATAGACTTGTGATTCATCTCACTATGGTCAGATTTGTATTTTCTAATGTGGTGTATTTGTGTGTTGTTCAATGTGATCCCCTTTTGTAGGAGCAGACTCTTACTGTGAACAGTTTCAGCGTTAAACACTTCTCCACTGAGCTCCAGCAATATTTGATTGCTTCTAGTGAGGTAAACTCAATCTGACATGTAAAATACAAACTTGGAGTTCTAATTGGAAGCATTAACATAGCAATAGTAAGAAATACTTTACTGAGATCATTCCTCTCTGTCTTAAGATTTTTGTCTGGGATGGAGGCTCATTCTCCCTTCATCAAAGTCTTGACTTGCAAGACATTACCACAGCCATACCCTTCAGACGAGGCAGCAGCAATGTACAGCACCTGGCTGTGTGCAGGAACAGAACGTCATCGCCGTGTCTGATATACCAGTGGAGTAATGGACGTTTCCAAAACCCTCAAACCTTAGAAATCAGTGCTCGAGTCAAGCAAGTGGAATCATTTCAGATGGGAGGAGATACGTTCCTCCTCGTCGTTACTGAAGGTATCATATGCAGTCAGTAGCGCTGTTGCAGTTCAAGAGTATTTTAAATTTGAAGATGTTTTGACACTGTGATCTTGAAATGAGCATTGCTGCCCTGTATCAGTATCTAACGTTCACATTGTCTTTATTATTCACCATGAAAAGGCCCAAGCTCAACATGTGAAGTGTTTATGTGGGGTTCTCAGCAAAACTTCTTCCAGCAGACACAGTCCATCCCATTTCCCGGCCTCTTTTCAGTCCACCCCTTTACCCCTCCTACCGGAATATGTGAGTTGCCAGACAGTATTGTGCAGTCTGTTTAAATAATATCACATTTAGTGTGTTTCCACTGTTAAGCGTATTTTTACCTGTATTTCATCTTTACCAAAATGATATGCCTTAGTTTATTGGTATTTTAATTTAAATGTAATAATAATATCACTTGCAAAACAGAATTGTATTGATATTCCTCAAAAATGGTTGGGGTATGGTTATGGGTTGGGTTATGGCTAATGTACAGACTCTTTCTTTCTTACATGTACACCACCATTCAACAGTACCATTTATTTATGTATTTATTTTTTTTCTCTTAAAAAATAATAATGTTATTCCTCAAGGATGCATTAAATTAAAAGTGATATTAAATACTTTTACATTGATACGTTTTTTTCTGTTCCATTCTACTCTATTCTTTTGAACTTTCTTTTTGATTCCTGAAAAAAAGTATCACATGCACAGAATAATACAGCACAGTCATTTTGTTTGCATAAATTTTGATTTGTCTTGTCTCACTTATATATAATAGTTATATATTTAACTATTTGTTTGCATCGCAAGCATATCTAGTGTGTAGGCTTCATGTCATTTACAGTATACAGCAAAACTATCTGTACTGAGAAATTAGATTTACAAGTTTCTTTTTGTCTTAGCTCACCTGTTGCTTGCGAGTCTAAGTGGTTCAGCCCTGCACTCGTGGAGCTCAGATCTGAGGCAGTTTGCTGAAGTACTGCAGTCTCCGTCTGCACAAGAATTCCTGTACCTTCTTGTTCCTTCTCTCAATTCTACCAAGAGTCTTATCGTAGCCACTGGAGAATCAAGCTCTGTTGTATATGAGCTGACCTCAGTGTCCAACCAATCTGACTTCATCCCCAAGTATGTTACCATTCCTAATTAAACCATAGGGAAAAAAATAAAAAAAACAGTTTGATTTCTATATTTAAATGTTTGTTATTATTATTATTGTGATATACTGTATATACCTTTTTTAGCAGTCTAATGCTGATGGTCATTGATATTTTCATCTCTTATCCTCAGTTCAGGAGAGCTGTTTTTCCAGCCTGGTGTCCGTGAGCTAGAAATAGCAGTGAATGTAATTGATGATGATGTTCCTGAGGAGGAAGAACATTTTCGTGTCAGCCTCAAGAACCCCAAAGGAGGGGCAGAAATTGGCTTTCGTGGTCAAGTGACCTTGTTCATTCCAGCTAATGATGATGCTTATGGGATTATAGGCTTTGCACAGGTATAAAGATCAGAATACATTGTGTGCTTCACAGATGCTGTTATCTGAATATACAACTCACAAAACCCAATGTCATGGCATGATCTTTAATAGTGTAAATGTGAAGTACTGTCAAATTTAGATTCAAAGACGTTGGTGCACAGTTGATGATATAGGAATATATTTGTATACAGAACTCTTTAATGCGGGAGGTGGATGAGTTGGAGGATAATAACCCTGTTTCTCTGAGCATTGAGAGGACGAGAGGCAGGTTTGGCAGACTAACAGTACACTGGAGCGCCTATGGTAGTCTGGATGACATTTTTCCCACTTCAGGAGTGGTAAGAGCTGCTGCTTTCTGTTTTTAATTGTTTTAGTTATAATATTTGACCGAACTGCATGTTTCAAATAGAACATTTGTATTGCAGACTGTCGTTCTAGTCCAAAATCAGAACTCTAACTATAAGCTGCCATTTGTAGCAGTTGTAATTAAGATGTTCAAGCGTCTGTTTACAAAAACATTGCACTATTTAAAGAACCTGTTATTCAAACCTATTATATAAACCTCCCAATTGGGACAACAAAATGTCAACATATGGTATAACCACAATGTACTATAAATTACAGACCTCTTTGCATCCTCTCCATCTGTTTTGCATGTAGGTGACATTTTCTGAGAACCAGGCTGTTGCTACCATCTCACTGAATGTATTAGCTGATGATATTCCAGAGTTAGCAGAAAAAGTCGCCATTGTCCTGACCAAGGTCATAACGATTGGGATAATTGAGCCATCCAGAGGAGCCATGATCGACCCTCAGCGTACCCAAGCAAACCTCACTATTAGAGCGAATGGTTCACCCTACGGAGTCATTGGCTGGCACCTCGATTCCCAGTACTTCATTACGCAAGAACCTCAAAGTAATTCATTTGTGTTTAACTTTGTCTCAGTTGAACTTAGCACAATAATATAATTAACAGCATATGAATGGCTAAGTCAACATGTCATAATTTCCAGCAATCCAAATTACTGATAAGAAATATGTACACATTTCCTAGTCATATACTTAGTCTTAGAATTAGTTTAGAAATTTAGTGTGGTTTTTTTTTTTTTTACATAATTGTCCCATTCATTACAATATGAAAATATTGAATATATTGAAATACACTGATTGTAATTATTTACATTTTTTTATTTCTTTCACTTCAGAGAGCCCAAGCAACATTACACTAAGTATTGTAAGAGATCAAGGAGCATCAAGGGATGTATTAGTTTACTACATCACCAAAGCAGCCCTCCACCTGCCACCTGTTAATCAGGCTAGTGAGGGAACGGACTATATAGCCAAAGAAGCCACAGTCATCATGAAAGAAAATGCTACTGTTGTTTTGGTATCCATTACCATCTTGCCGGTGAGTATTACAACCTAACTAATCCGACTGCTTCACTGAGATGCCATATAATAAAGAAGATCTTCAGAATGTTAAATTGATTCCTAGTAAACAAGTCACAGTAATGGTCGAAAACATGTGTACTTGCATGTGTAGCTAAATATTTATTTAAGGAAAATTCAGCTGTGCCATCACAGGAAGAAATTACATTTTTAAATATTACAATAGAAAAAGGCTATTTTGAATTGTGATAACATTTCACAATATTACTGTTTTTACTATCATTATGAATGAATACATGAATCTTCTTGCAAAAACATTCCCAGTTAGTCTCAGGTCACTCAGTCTGAGGACACACTATGCTGAGTCTGATTGACCTCATACAGCACAAGCCAACAGCCAGTTACTATCACCACAGAAATCCCACTTTTTTTTTTCAGTTTGTTCCTGGAATAGCTTGTGCCTTGCAAATTGCAGTGGTCGTTAGATATTTTTGCATATTGTCCAGCCTAAAAAACCACATGTTGAATTTGTTTGGGCTGAAAGTTTATGACTCGGACTACTGACATAAATCAGCATGTTCTTAGAATGAATTGTACAGAAGCTTTTTGGATGCTTCTTAGAATCTGCTAAGGAAATTATTCCTTATGTTAAGATGTATGAGGTCTCTAAGGGGTTTTAACTTATGCAGTATGTGATATGCATGCAGGTAAGGATTAAAATTGGATTAATCCCTGGATGGTATGCGGTATGTGTGTTTGCTCTTAGGATGATATTTCTGAACTGGCTGAGACATTCCTTGTAAACATCACTAGAGTTGAACTGTTGGGTGGAGACACAGGAGCAGCTCAGCCCAGTGTGAGGAGACCTGGTCTGGAGATAGCTGAGGTCACCATCCAAGAGAACGATGATCCAAGAGGAGTCCTTAGTTTTAATGTCTCAAAGGTTGATTTGCAATTAATTCTCTTTAATTATGGTTTTGTACCAATTTTATTATGAATGAAGAATGAACATGCTTCTGCAATGCAATCCCTTGTCTTTTAGGATGTTTCTGGGGCAGTGCTGGCATTTGAGGTACCATCACCTGGAAACATCCTTCGCTTGGCTGTCATGCGAATGGCCGGTAGATCTGGTAGACTGGTGCTTTACTGGGAGGCGCAAACGGTCACAGCCAACACTGAAGATTTTAGTCCTTCTTCTGGAAACCTTACCTTTCAAGATGGACAGGTAAAGATTAACATCAGAAATATATCTTAATGTGTTACTACTGTAGCTATTTTGAAGTAGTTGTTTCAGCAAATTATGGTGTGCTTTACCAGATTTTTTGCTGGAAATGTCTGTAAAAAGTGGAAGTGGAACATAGAACAAGAATGAATGATGTGAACTATTTATTTTTTTTTGAACAGGCAGTGGCTTATATTGAGATTACCATTATTGATGACACAGTTGTGGAGTCCACAGAGACGTTTATGGTGAAACTGGTTCGAGTCATTGGAGGTGCGAGGTTGGGGGACGAGACAGCTGTGGTAATCAGCATCCCGGCCAATGATTCACCTTTTGGTCGGTTCGGGTTTGAAGAGCTAATGGTAAATAGTATCTATAAATATTAGTTCTGTATTACCATTTTGCAGCCTAGCCTATGTGTTTTAATTGTCTTACTTGTGATAGTTGCATAACCTTACATTTATATGCTTTGTGAGTGGTCCACTCTGGATATCTGAAGCATTTCTGTATTATCTCTAAAGTAACTTTTTGCTTGAACCTCTACATGGCAGCTTTTTTGTATTTGCTATACTTTATTTGGTAAGATGTAACCCTGTGTTTACTTAGTTTAACTACTGCCATTAGGTTCGGATGCCGTTGTGGTTACTTTATAAAAGCCATAATTAACTCGACTGAAAAGATGAACCTTAGTAACATGCTTTATCTTTCCTCAGGTCTCTGTGTCTGAGCCTCGGTTCCTAAATGACCCAGCTTCTATAGCTACACTGACCGTAGTGCGTAGCTCAGGAGGTGAAGGAGTAGTGCATTTGATATGGCTTCTGCAGGAAGAGGGCAGAGATGACCTAAGCCCTCGTAATGGAACTCTCATTTTTAATGGAGTAAGTATGGAATATGAATATGACTATTGTCTTAAAGGGATAGTTCAACGAAAAATTAAAATTCTGTCATTAATAACTCACCCACATGTCGTTCCAAACCCGTAAGACCTTTGTTCATCCGAAGACAAATTAAGATATTTTTGATGAAATCCGAGCGCTTTCTGACCCTCCATAGAATGCAAGGGAACTTCCACGGTCTTAGTTTACTACACCACCACCACCACGACTTCATTTAACAATTTCTTCTGTTCCGGGACAGTCCGCCGCCCATTCACGAGAATACCACGACGCATACTTGTGCAGTCCTCTGCTTCTAAACAAGGCGCAGCACGTTCTACATCAGCAGCACCACACGCATTCGCCGTGGTACTCTCGTGGAGGGTCAGAAAGCTCTCGGATTTCATCTAAAATATCTTTGTTAAATTTGTGTTCCGAAGATTAACGAAGGGTTTACGGGTTTAGCACAACATGAGGGTGAGTAATTCATGACAGAATTGTCCTTTTTTTGGTGAACTATCCCTTTAAATTAATTGAACAGCACTTTTACCTATGCCACAGTGAGATAATCACAGTTGTTAAATTGTTTTATTGTTTGTAGACTGAGTCAAAGAAAACTCTGGTGGTTCAGGCTTTGGCCGATGCTGTTCTGGAGGGAGAGGAAAGATTCACTATCCAGCTGCTCTCTCCAAAGAATGAGCCTGTCATTGATCCAGTTAGAGGTTTGTCAGCATATTATCACTACTGATAACATCTGGGAAACAGTTATTGTTTATGTCTTCAAAAATGTCACTATTTGCGCTTTTGCGGTGTTTCTCTTCTGAACGTTAATGTTTCTCTTTTTCATAGATCAGGATATTTTAGTATATATCATGTTGTCTATATTCTGGCAGGACGTCTTTTTACATCAGTTACTTTTTCTTTTCATCAGGTATTGCTACGGTTGTAATTCAAGCTGATATGGGTGCCTTGGGAACTGTAGGAATAGCTGATTCCAGCAGGAATGTTTTGATTGGCGAGCCAAGAAACGATTACAATGGAACAGCTCTGGTCAGGTAAACTTCTCACCTTCTCCAACCAACAGAGGTTACTGGATCTTTAATTTTTCACCATTGGCGTCACCAAACAGAATTTACAAAAAAACAAAAAACAAAACGGATGTCCTAAACACTGCCCTAATCTGAAGATGAATTGTGTCCTATCAACTGCAGTCTTGTAAGAGGTCCAGGCATCTTTGGTGAAATTGAGATCTTCTGGAACATCACCACAGCTGCAGATCCAGAGTTTGAGGAGACCTCTGGCAAAGTTGTCATGAAAGACCGCCAGTCTGCAGCTACAATTCAGCTGACGGTAAAACAGCTAAGAAATACACATGGTCGTTCTAAAGTTTGGGGTTTGAAATGTTTTTAAAAATCTCTTTACACTGACCAATGCTCCATTTTTTTTATTAAAAATGCAGCAATGCAGTAATACTGTGAAAACAGTAATATTGTGAAATATTATTACAATTTATTCTAATTTAGAACTCTTTTTAATTTGATTTGAATATATTTTAAAATGTAATATATTCCTGTGATGGCAAAGCTGAATTTTCTGCAGCCATCACTCCAGTCTTCAGTGTCACATGATCCTTCAGAAATCATTCTAATATGCTGATTTGCTGCTCAAGAGTCATTTTTGTAGTTGAAAACAGTTGTTCTACTTAAGATATGTAAACCATCATACTTTTTTCAAAATTCTTTGATGAATAGAAAATTCAAAAGATTAGATATGGCTTTAGTGTCACGTTCAAACAATTTAATGCACCCTTGCTAAATAAAAGCATTCATTTCTTAAAAAATCTTACTGACCCCCAAACTTTTCCCATGTAAACTATAAAAAAATTCTTAGACTCTTAAAACTCAAAGGAAAATTGATTCCCTCTCCCTGTTCCTGCAGGCACTAGATGATGAGATCCCAGAAGAAAGGCGTGTTTATCAGCTAAGACTGAGCTCTCTAACCCCAGGCTCAGCAATCAACCCTGACAGACAACTTGCCACCATCACTATGGCTGCCAGTGACCTTCCCCATGGGCTCTTCTCCTTCTCCCAAGCCTCTTTGCGTGCCACTGAGGAGAACAGAGCTGTGAGACCCCTTGCTCGACATTAACACTGATGAGACACAAACCACAACCAGAGGACTATGTGTTACTGCCTGTTCCCCTTGACTGGGAAAGTCATTGAAACTTTTTAAAACTTCCATAAAGCAATAGCCTAGCAACCATTGATCCAATGACAAAAAAACACTGGAAAATTTTCTTTATGAAAGTCTTTGTGTCACGATTAATGAACCCAAGGTTTCCCAGTGTGCTTATTGTGTATAAAGGAGTAGTTCAGAGGTAATAAGACTATACTGAATTTAAAAATGGACACACAGGGTAAGCTCTGTCTATGCAAAGTTAGCTTTGATCATTACAGTTTTCCTAGAATCAGTTGTAGGAGATGGGAATGGTGATATCTGTGGACTCATACTCAAAGGTAGTTGATTCTCCAACATTGTCTTGTCTCTTACCAGGTAAACGTGACCATTGTTCGCTCCATGGGTCTGTTTGGCAGCGTGTGGGTCAGTTTCCACACAGAAGGCAGAACTGCGATCAGTGGACAGGATTTTGGACAGTCCTCTGGTCGGCTGCTCTTCAGGCCTGGGGAGAGCTCAAGGGTCATTACGCTGACTATACTCGATGATGACCTTCCAGAAGGACCAGAGGAGTTTTTCCTCAACATTACACTAGTAGAGCTTCTGAATGCCAGGTAGAGTTTAGCCTACGCTCTGAAACCCAAGTCATGCGGTAGCTTGAAATAGCATTAACTAGCTGCTTTTATGCATACTGCAAATTTATTTCTTTCAATTTTGTTTTCAGTTCAATGGATTTTACAATGAGAGAGTACAGCCTACAGATTGACCAGCCTCCAGCTATTGGCAATCTCTCCTCCCTCATGGTGATCATCCAGAAAAATGACAATGCTGAGGGCATCCTGGAGTTTGACCCCAAATATGTCAACATCACTGGTACTTTTATGCATTCCTTATTTTTTTCAGATCTTTTATGTTTTTTTTTTGTGTGTTTTTTGAAGAGTCTTTAAAGTCTTTACTTAAAGTCCCTATGAAATGAAAATGAAAGTTTTTTGGGTGTTAGTATCAATATGTTAGCCTTAAGGTTATCTATAAGGCAGTGTGCTCTAAAACAGTGACAAAATTCGCATTTAGAAGATATAAGCATTCAAAGCTTGCAGTTCGTCACTTCCAACAAAGTGGCTCAACGATTTTTTTGACGTCACATCGTACTTCAGCTTCTCATCAAACTTTCTGTCCAATCAAATGCTCTCTAGAATCTGAAGCGCCTGCCCCCTACACTATAAAATAGACGCTGAAGCCGCGGCTGAAATCGGTCACTTGTCCACAGAATTAGAATTTTCTGTACAGTAAATGGCGCGTAGTGCACTATATAGGGGACAGGGAACGATTCAAACAGTGTAAATATGCTTTCCATTGAGGAAAAAAAGAAGTCTGGTTTCGCGCTGTCACGCTAACCACCGCACCGCACACACA